>NC_049993.1:18148016-18223998 GCF_000003815.2 Branchiostoma floridae
ACGGCTCGTGCGTTGGCCCAGAAGGGATGTTTGTACTTTGCAGTGTAAGCATGTGTGATCGACTGCTAGTTGTCTAGCTTGCGCACATATGGTGATTACATACATGACAGAATACTGACTAGGAAACATGACTGTGTGTTTTTATTGCCAAGAAGACATAGTTGTGAATAATGTATGTATTTAAATATCATTCGCTCTCTTAAGTTGGATTTCACGGTCTCTGAATGCTCAGTCATTGTTTTGATTATGTTATAGATATAGAGACCACAGGTAACATTGGAAAAGTGATCAATATGACCACCACAAAATGTCACTGTCGACAAGTAAAAATGTGCAGTAGCAGTGACCATTTTTCAATGTTTATCTACTCAGCAAGGCAAGAATTTAGCGGGAAAATGCATTTTGAAAACTGTTAGAATTACGCCCAAGCGTACAACTTCTGTCTACAAGCAAGACCAATTTCATAATCCTCTATCCTAAAATACAGTACGTCGAGTCTATACTAAAATACGTAGTTTTTATTTAATGATTTTAAGGTCCGTTTTTTCCGGACCGGTCCAACAAAAAATAACGATTTTGCACCGGTACATCGTTCCCACCCCGAATATTAATACACATGTTATGATGGCAATTTACCTTGCGTTGTTCTTCCTTAAGTCCACTTCAACCTTTTTGTAGGTTCCAACTCGGATCCACTTGTATCCGAGAGTACAATTTTCGTCCAAGGTGGTTCTTGAATTTGACCCTGGTGGCGCTTTCATCAGCAATATCGTTACTAAGAACACACGACAGGACCTATTGCCAACCTACTCCCCTATTCTGGCGTTGTGGAGCGGTGTTCTGACTCATTGATGGTGCTTAGCCGGTAAGGATATGTTAAAAATGTTCCGATATAGCCGAATCTTGAGGCTAATTATAATCAGGACGCATTGTCGGCATTCGCTGTCAACCTGGTACTGGGTCGGAGTTCATTGACCTCAGTGTCTGGAGGTCAAAACGACCTCTGGTTGTAAAATCACTTATCAGATCGTGGGGGAAAACTACTGAAGTACTATTCTGATTTAGAAGTGGACTTTTTTCTGTTCAACGTAAGTGTTACTTTGCAACAAGTACAAGTCCCCAAATAGCTTAGCCTGGTATCCAGCCGTATTATAGCTCCCGAGTCTCGTCTGTCCTCTCTGCAAATTGCAGAGCTATAATACGGCTGGATACCAGGCTAAAAACGGCTATGATGTAAAACTGCTCTCCAACAGATCTCTCCAGTGACGATGACGCAACACATCGGATGGTGTCTGAAACGTGACGTCCGACCGTTTCCAAAACCATATCCAGTTGCTTGAGTAATTGCTTTCGTGCGTATCTAATGACCTGGATTTCTAATACTCATCGAAGTACGTAGGTCATTTTCGACATTATGTAACACTTGTATAAAATACTAGTATAGTCATAAATAGGGCTGGGTACCAGTATGGTGTACCGGTACAAAACCGGTTTTTCTCATTGGACCGGTCCAGAAAAACCGGACCTGAAAAAATTCGGTGACCGGATGTTGGACCGATTGGAAAATGAACTGGTTATATGATCAGGCATTCTTGATTTTATCTATAAACTAACTGTATCGAAACTATAAGTTCTCAGTTGGTTAGGATTCCCTCTCATCCTAAATTCGCTAAAATGTATATGTATTTAGCCAAAATGGCCGCCTACACGCATTGCTGCCATACACTGTCAACCCAGTGTAGGTCAAAGGTCACTGATCATCTGTAGGTCAAAATGACCCCTATGGCTTTAAAATCACGTTGTGTCCTTAGTTTACAAACCTACTGTAGTACCTTCCTGATATGACCGCTCTGTCTGACTTTATTTACCTACAGGCCTTAGTTTAGTAGAGAGTGGTTGTTTTGAGGTTAGGACCTCTACTTTGCCCTTGATGGGGTTATCTGGGGATAGTATGCAATGTAGATGTGCATGTATGATATCTATATATAAAGTTTATTGCAAATTCTTGCCCGTGGGCGAATTGCAGGAAACATGCTAACTCTAGGTCCTGGGTTATTGGGTCCGACTCCTTTTTCGAAGACAGTGGAAGACGAAAGATCCCATCTTTTCTATTATGTGTGGGTTTTGTGAAGTTAGAAGGAGAATTGTTTTCTTTTTGTCGGTGAATGTTAAGAAGTTTGGATGGAATTTGGTGGCCTCTTCAAACAGCTCTTTTCTTTCGTGATGATAGAAAGATCAGTTTGACATAAATGTTTTGTCTTCCACCATAGGGATAGCGTTACCCTTTCCAAACTTCGAATTCCAACAACTTAGAGGCCTAAGATAAACATAATGATTTAGCGTTTCCTGGTCTGTGGATTTCGGAAGTATTTTTTTAAATAGAATTTTTGTTCGCTGGAACAGACACCGAAGGAAAATATGTGAGAAATGGACTTGCGGGTTGTGACGTCATGTGCACCTGCCTTCAGCTTCAGGCCATGACGTCATCAACTTGTCACTCAGTGACTGGGTCACCAGCGGTCAACTGGCCGTGGACAGAACAGCGCTCCTAGCGACGGACACGTGAACTACACCGCTTGTGTCAATTCTTTTGTTTTGTACTTTTTGATGAATATGTTTTCTCTAAAAACTTGTAGTGCAAGTGTAGGTAAATGTGAAGGACAGGAATTGGGTGTGTGGGTGTTGGGGCAATGTCCTCTCCTTTTACCCCCCTCTACCTCTCCATCCAATTGTGACACATAAAACAGGTGAGTATGGCCTATCACATTCCGACCCCACGTATCATGTGTCGTCACTGTCAGTGCCGATTTAAATTTAGTGTGTCTCTGTCATCGCTGGAGAGACTGCGCCTCCCGCGCCATTTTAACGGTTACAAATCACTGTAATAGGAAAACCACTCTCGTGCCCTTTGCCGCTTTTCTGAACCTAATTGGCAACATACAACGTAGCAAACAGGAAAATTTGGCTATAGCATGGCATAGAGCGTTACGCGGATTTCTACGGCCGTCTATAGCGAAGGTTTACCATTGTGGGCTTTGAATGTTAAGTATTGTAGAGTACATATAGGAAATCTAGCTTCCATAAAAGCTTCATTGCAACATTTTAACAGCCCTCTTGAAAACGTATCAAAGTTGGGAATTGTCCCAAATGGTGTTTGGATTTCTTTAATTATACATGGCGAACGTTCCAATATTAGGTGATTAACGGTGAGAAAGAATGTGAGTGCATGTGACCAATATAACCTCCTGTTACGTAGTTTCAGCCACAAACATTCTGATAATATCTACAGTGTGAAGGGTGGCCATTTGATGACAACATATACACTTCGGGGCGGGTCACTCACCCTTAATTGTATTGTTACCTAGCCCTTGATAATAGCCCCGGCTAGTTGGGTAGCACTGGTTGTATTTCGAATCAAATCAAATAAAAAATACAGACGTCGCAGTACAAAGCCCTCACTTTTTTTTTTCCTGTGTATATGATTCTCCCTACCCTAAACTTCAGCTATAGCCAGTCTAGTTAGTGCGATAGGGAGTAGCACTTATACTGTACTGCACTTAAACTGTACTCTATGCATGAAAATGCGAATGAATATTATCATTTTACCCACTTATAACTATCATAGGGTGGAATTTGTTATCGCCAACAACAGTAGGGGCATCTTTACTGGATGGTTTTTAAGAAAGCTTGCAAAGGTTCGGAGTAACAGGTCGTGTAATATAACCAGCTGCTGCAATGCTGGTGTGTTACGCAGAAGGCTGGTTTAATACTGGGTAATACATAGATACAGATACAGAAACAGACGTCGCAGTACAAAGCTCTCACCTTTTTCCTGTGTATATGGTCGTCGCTCCCGTACCCCAGGTACGAGATGGTAGAGGCAAGGCTGATCGCCCCTGGAGACGCCGGCCGGAGAAGGTTAACGCCTAGCAACGCCTCCGAGTCCGAATCCGAGCTGGGCGGTTTGGGCGATACTACACAGAAGAGGGGGTGTGTGTTATTTTTTGTGCCAACAACGTAATTAAAGATCTGATGTAATATTGTTGTGTGTAACGTCATAGTGTACTACTAGAAATGTAGCATTTGCAAGTAAATACATAATGTTTAATTTTACATGGTCTAGCGCAACAACCTAGTGCTCTGTTCATTCTTACTGACAAACACATTTATAATATACTGTAAATGCAGAAATGTTCGCGGTGGATTAATGTTCGCGGTTTTCGCGGTGACCACTTCACCGCGAATTTAAAACCACCGCTAACATTTTCATATTATGATATTAGATTGCAGTCTACGGTGTTACCGCGAACTTAAATCCACCACGAAAAGTCATTTTTCCCACTACCGCGAAATTAAATCCCGCGAATATAAATACATTTACAGTATTCATGTATCTATATAAATGGTGATCAGCCCCACAACTCTGTCCTGCCACTTGCTACACATCACAGGGTGTCTGACACACCACCAGTAACCATGGTGATAGCCGTCTGGTTCAGGTCATTGACCTTATTGTTTGTAGAAGAAGAGTAAGAACGGACAAAGCGAAAGCAATATGTTTCCCTTCTGTGAAGGCATACTAATAATTGATATTATATAGCTTAGTATACAGCCCTTATGAATATCCTCCACACCCCCAAGGGTTTAGGAAGATACTGCAACATTCGTGCCAACATGTATCCCTCCTCGTCTGGGTCTATTACATGACACGAGGTCAAAAGTTCAACGTACCTTTTTGCGCGCGCGCGCAGAGTGATTGGAGCTGTTGTGAAAACTGGAAGACATTGCACCGACTTGTGTGATTTTTATCAAATTTAGGTTGCAGTCCGTAGCATTTCCTAAAGATTAGTGCATTATATCCATGTGTAACCATTGCTATGTTGCAATCTTGCAAAGCCTGAATACCTTTTCTAATTGCTGTCACCTGTTGCGATTAGCCTTCGAGCAAGAAGTTGCAAATACTAACTTCTAATCATCGTTTTGTCACAACGTGTAGGTTAGATACTATTGTATCGTACAGATAATGTCTACATACCCGTTTGAACGGTTGAAGTGACCTCAGATCCGAGAAACCGTCTCAAAGAAACGACAAGCTTCGGATCAAAACCCGCTGGTCTTTCATGTCTTATGTATGTCGTATGTATGTCAATACCTTTTCTAAATGCTGTCAAATGTTGCGATAAGCCCTCGAGCAAGAAGTTGCAAAACTTCGTTTTAACACTTTGTTACATCGCATTAGGTTAGATATTAATACATAGTACAGATAATGTCTGCATACCTGTTTGAAGTCACCTCAGAGCCGAGAAACCGTCTCAAAGAAACGACAAGCTTCGTTGTAAAACACCCTGTTCTTATGTATGAGCCGGCGTGGATCACAAGGTGTGCGCGCATGCAGCAGAACAGGTTCAACGGCCCCATACCCCCGCCGAGCAATTCGTATATCAGTCTCTACCGGTCTGACTAGCCGGCTTTTTCATCTCCAAGCAGATCCTACGGTAGCCTCCATAGCAGGCTCTCTAGGGCCTTTTTTCGGCCATTTCTTTTTGTACTGGGTCGCTGATTGCTGGCATTTTCTGACTGCCAGCCCTATGGAGAATAGGCCAGCAATCAGCGACCCAGCATCCTCCTAACGCCCGGTCCCCAACGGCATTTACCTCCCGTCAGGAATAAATGACTGACGGTACTCTGCTGTAGGAGAATGCGACCCAGTAGGAAAAGAAATGGCCAGCAAAAGTGCATTATGAGCCAAACCAAGGCCCTAGAGAGCCTGCCATGGAGGCTAATCCTACGTACGGTAGCATAAGATAGTATCAAAAGCTGCCAGAGGAGTGAAGCCGGCTTAGGAGTGGGTTTCGCTACATGGTAACTGGACACCTCTTTATAGCTAACTACACTCCTTGGCCAGGATGGTACTATCTTATGCCATCGTAGGATCTGCTTGGAGATTACTGGCTATTGTAGGGAAGATAATTTGCCAGGGGAGTTTTGCTACCAGAGGGCTTGGCTGGCAGAGTAGCCGGAGGGGAAATGCTAACCTAGTGGCTAGTGGACTGACTACCCTGGCCAATGTTCCTATTTTTGACCGAATTTTACGATCCCCGTACCCCATTGGAAGGTCTGTTCTATTACCTCCGTGACAAATTGAGTATGTGGATAGGTCTTGAAGAGCTCCTGCATGGTACTAACTTCTGGTTAACGTGATATGGCACGAAGTTAAAGTTCCCACATGCATCCAATTGGTCATTAGATAACACACCATCTTCGCAGACACGTGGCAGCAACTGGTTACATTACACCGAACGACCCGTCACACCTTTACATTTGCTTATCCATTCCTAGGTGCTGCTGAAAGCTATTTAATGAAGAAGCCTGACCGGTAAACATTACACCAATCATAATATATGGGTGGCAGTATTTTGTTCAGAAGCAATTCAAAAATAGCTCAAAATATTTGAGTGCATATCAATGATGAAAATAAATCGATCAATCGACTGTTTATTTTAGCGCCCAGTATTGATAAACACTAGCAGTTGGAAACATGGGAGAACTAACTTGTTGTATTTAAAGATGAGTTAAAAATTAGCTTAGAACCTCAAAGGTCGAATACCATGTACTACAAATTATACTCATTGTGATTAACAGAACCACTTGACATGATAAAAGAACAAACTGCTTGTAACGTTTAATATCCAGAAGAAGCTAAATTCTTACATACAACAAGGTTTAGTTTTACGAAGAATATTGAAAGGTTAAGGGGAAATGCTTATTTTTGCGAATTTGTGAACGCAGAAGTGGGCGTAGACTCGACCTTGCTGTCCCTGGACTTATCAGGACAGTACGTACACGCTACAAAACGTGAACAATGCTAGCTTTTTGGTAAAAAACCAAACCTTACAGTTTCTTTAAGAATTACGTACCTGGTCAGTGTAGAAAATTTCAATTCAGGGTCACCAAGTCATCCTTTAAAAAAAAAAACTTTACGAACTCGAGTTACGTAAGGCCAAGCATTCAATCCCGCCTGGGGAACGCATTGTTTGACCTAACAATGTCCAAAAGTCGCTTGGCTTGTGATAAGTGGCCGTTCTATTTGATCTCCCCAGACCTTTGAGCCTGCAGACGACAGGACCTGACAAATCTCTCCTTAATAGATGACGAATATATCGCCCATTCTTCTGGTGGCAAAGAGGATCTATGAAATTTTGAGACGCCAATGAATATAATGTTTGCATTAAAACGACTTAATTACTTTGCCTATTTCTTCCCCAGACGTTTCGATCATATTTCAAGTCCGGTTTTACAGGTTTGTAACGTTGGTGACGCAATTTGAATAAAGTCTGACCACTGTTCCCGTAGGGAGTATTATGAAATGCCTATGGGGGCGTGGTTGAGCTGATATTTGCACTAAGCCGTACGGCGTTTTTTAATCAGTGTTTGCAAGCCGACCTTTTTGTCATGTGATTTACGTGCATATCCGTAGGTCATAGAACTTACATACATTTGTATAGAAGACCACATGCTTGCCCTTGTATTACTGTATGAGGAGAGTTCGATCGAAAGAAGTAAAAATAAACAAAAAATCAAAACAACAATAAATCAAACAACAAGCCTCTTGGTCATTCCAAAGACAAAAGGAATCCTTACGATGCATATTTAGAATCTATCACAGGACAATTTTTCTCCACTTAGTGCCACTTGACCGAGCGCTTATCCTTAATGTGCACCAGAGCACCATTCAGCGATGTTAATGTTTTACAGTATAACTACGTACAGCACATATGAACTTGAAAGGCACGGTTGAGCAGGGTACTCTTAGCCTGGTATCCAGCCGTATTATACTATATATATATATATATATATATATATATATATAGCTCCTGAGTCTCTTCTGTCCTCTCTGCAAATACGGAGGCCAGAAGAGACTCGGGAGCTATAATACGGCTGGATATCAGGCTCGGATACTCTAGTCTAGATAGAATGTTATTGTGCACAACGCATAAAACCTAGGTGAGGTGTGTTTTGAGGTTAAAGGGAGGTGTTCAGTAACACAAATCTCTGTGCAGACACGCTGCTTCGACATGTTTCGGTACGCGGTTTTAAGCGTTTTGTATATCAATCAAGCTGGGCAATGTGCTTCTCAGTTTGCCTTGCCATAAGGAAAGAAGCTTAAAACTTGAAAGACACAGAAAACCAGAGAAAACACGTTCGTAAACAATCCACAAATACGTATAAGTTTGTAGATCAATGGCATGCGAGATAGTCTCCAAGTCTCAACAGATCTCTGATGCTTTTTACACAACTTTTATCGCCCTTTTAGTAACGTCTGTGTTTCTCTGGTCACCTTAGAGTATATATGAGTACTTTAATTGGACGACCTAAGAGATCGCGCCCTAAGTTGGCGATCGATCATATGACAATCTCACGATCATATGACACATATCTGCTTGGAAAGTGTTAAAAAAATCTGACGTTTACGTACCGAGATTCCCGTTTATGACTGGCGACGGCGGCGTCTCGTCGATCTGCGGGATCGGTCTGACGAGCGGCGCAGTCGGCGCGACGTCGGTGAAGTTCGGCGGCGAGTTTGCGTCCTCCTCTTGCTCCAGGGCCGCGGCGTCGAGAGCTCCCAGTTCTAGCTGCTCCGGGCGGGGGTTGTCGCCACCGCCGTCCGACATTTCTGTCACTCCCACCAAGACGTCTTCTCAGTCAGCAAAAAAAAGTCTTCTAGGGTTTCTCCGCGGCGTCTTCGGTTTCTTCGGGGTTTCACCTGTTATAAAGGCACGAGGGAAAAACAACTATTATGAGCGATCGAAGGTAAACAAAGCGGGAATGTTTGCAAATATACGGAACAATTCGGACGCTTTTGTCTCATGCGGTTAGAAGGATTATGTGTAATCTGATTCGGTCAATCTACACCAAACCAGGCAAGAAGATCGCGCCTTGTGCTTTTATTGGCTGTAACTACCAGGATCACAACAACAGGGGTATTACGGATGTTATGTAAGAGGCTCACGCAAAGGCTTGGGGTGCTTTAGAGCTGTTTTGAGTTTAGAATAATATGAGTGATTCCTTCCGAAAATAATTCACAAGTGTTTTCTTTTACCACACAACCAGTTAATACTACCTACTGACGTTTCGATGCCTGTCAGACACCTTCCTCAGAGCTTCTGACTGGAGTTCTGCTTCTCGCCGCTATATCTAGCCGATGTAGGTGGCGCTTTTGCGGCGAGAACACAATCCTAATTGGAGCGGAACTCCAGTTAAGGTTTAAAGCTATGAGGAAGATGTCTGATAGGCATCGAAACGTCAGCTGGTTGTGACTTGTGTAAAAGAAAAACTCTATATTATCCTATCATTAGTGGTTTCTAAAAGATGACAATGCGGTTATCAAACTCTGAGTGAAGAGAGGAAAGTCGCGAGTAAAGAAACAGCCGGTCACATCAGCGATTTTGAACCCGGGACCTTTGGCCATACATCGTGCCGATTGCGCCCCACACGATGCCACTCAAGTGCTCGTTAACGTCGCTAACCGATAGATTATGAAAAAGGGAAACAGGTCGCCACTATGTAATCAGGCCTTACGATTCCCACATCTAACAAGTACTAAACGCTTCCAAAATAGACGCCGTTTTCAGAATTCCAATGTCACTACCAAGGTTCCTTCAATTAAACGCTGTTGTGTTGTGACAATTTGTATTCTGTAGGGATCCTAACAAGCAACAAGCAATCAACGAATCGAACCGGAACGGAAGGCAGAAATCCCCGGTGACCGAACCTGCAACAAGTTCAAATCCATGGCGGATTGGCAATTATCCAAGTCAATGGGAAAAGTTGGAACGCGCACGCATGACGTCACAGAGTGCGTCATAAGCAGCAAGGGACATCCTGAATTCCGGATGGTGGGTTCAATTCAGGCCAAAAAATGGTTCAAGGATTATCATCTTTGAGAATATACCCCAACGCTATTAAATAAAAATGAAGTATTTTCGCAACAAGTGTATATTTAAGTGTATCCAAGGAAAGGATACCGAAACTAATGATTAGCCTACTCCATTGTCATACTATGTCAAAGAATTATATAAGCCCTTATTGTTATGTTAACTAGCTTTAGCCTATACCTTTTTTGTACTTTGTGTAAAACTAACAATAGTTGCCATACATTGTACCATGTACAATTGTCGTGCAATTAAGTTCTTCTATATGATGCTTCGACGAAGGTTAGACATTCAGGTAATAAGATACGCCAAAAAGTAGTTACTCAAGCAACTGGATATGATTTTGGAAACGGTCGGACGTTTTAGGTAGCATCCACTACCGTTCGTCAGTGACACTGACAGCGACAATGACGTCAGTATTTCGCCTACTGCCGTTGGGACGACACTTCTACGACGTCCGCTGTCCCGAATGACCTCATTTTCCCCCCGTGATTTCGAGTCCGGTCGAGTCATACCAAAGACTTTAAAAGTGGTACATGCTGCTTTCTCTGCGTAGCACTCAGCAGTTGGGAAAGTTATGTTAGTTGAACACACACTCAAACACACACACGATAACCACTGGGCTACCCCGCTGCTTACACAAAGATGTGCACCGTCTGGTGAGGTAAGGACCTGAAACAAACTTGTTGCCATCTGCACTCCTGTCCGCATCAGCATGACTAACCTCAGCGCCGACGACAAAAAGTTATGACCTTAATTGTTTTCTGGTACAGGAAATCGAATCATGCGTGGCATAACTTCATACTGACTGACGTGCGCACAAGCGAAAACATGTTTGTTCGATCTTAAGGCTGCGTCAAGAAGTCTGGAAGGTTGCGTAAAATCGTCTCGGCGTCATTTTTCAGCCAGTAGAACTGAATTATTAGTCGCATGGCGGCCTCTGTCACACTACGCTATAATCTCCATGTCCTAGTGAAAGCTAGTAGACGTTAACGTGTTCATCAATTCTTTGCATGCATGAGAATACGTTTGTATTAAGATGAACTGCAAATTATTTTTTTATCATCGCACAAGAATAACATCAAACTTAGTGATTACATGTAAACACACATATATAACGCTACCTCGATTGCTTATACTATTATACCGTTCATGAAATAGAATTGTTAGACATTAGCAACTCATGTAGTTAAACTGTTTTGTATATAATACAATGTAGTTGCCACACATTGTATCCTTTACAGTTGTCATGCAAAAAAGTTCTTCTTCTTCTTCTTATATCTTATCGTAGCATGACCAACACATTGTACATGTTACCAAGCGCTCTACCTACGTATCACATGCGTTCAGTAACCTCAGCTCACCTCAGCTTTGAGTACCTAAACTTGTATCTTGTTTAATATTCCACGTCTTTGCCAGTGTCCCACCAACGGTATTAAATCTTTGATAACATCTTAAGTGTTTTCTCTAACATATCTATTGTACAAACCTCCACGGCATCACGCTTACGTGAACTTGCTTTATGAGAATATCAATCTTTTATTACAACGTTCTTTACCACAGACGGCCTCCCACAGACAATCATTGCTACATTGACGTTGATAGAAACCATTACTGCTACATTCTGCTACATTACAGGCGCGCTGATTGGTTACGATTCCCCTGGCCAGACGTGACGTCACGTTGCTACATGGTTGACTGGGAGCAGAACAAACTGCCACATTGGTGGACACAACAACTTCATTCTGTACGGCGGAGCATGAATGATGTAAAGGGTAATATCCTCAGTTCTTTTTAAATCTTTTTTAAAACTATATATCAAGGGATTCTCCGTGAACAGCTTCATCAGGTTGGTACGTCACTGAATAAACTTTAAAGAAACTCTTTTACACAACCAGTGCTTTATTCTCACCGACGTTTCGGTGACCGTCTGTCACCTTCTTCAGGGCAATTCTGACTGGTTCACGTTGTACTGCAGGACAGGTGTCGCTGCTCACAGTTCAGATGCGGTCACAAAACGAAAAGTATTTACATATGTACAGACAGCTTTATGCAAATATTTACAATATTTATTTATCAAGGGATTCTGAATAAGAACCGTATTGAATTCTTTTTATGGTAACACAATGCTAACAAGAAATTGAAGATATTAGTTAGAGTTTTTATGAATACCATAGGCCCAGCCATCGCAGGAGTTAGTGATCCTCCCTAGCTGGAGCCTTGTTTTGTGATGAATCTGAAGTAAAACAAACAAACAAACAAACAACAATCCTACAAATCTATCGAAAGGTATTCGTTCGGGTATTATTTTGTATTTGCTGTTATTTTGTGAGAATATCTCTATGTTAAGTACATAGCTTTTATTTGCCCATTCTCTTTAGTTTATAGTTTGTTTTTAAATGGAGGTGTGGGTCCTGTAAAGGACGTATAAATCCTGTTGCCCACACCTTGCAGAACTTTTCTAAATAAATAGATAAGAAAGTACCTTGAGTTTGCAAACACATAGCCAATCAGCCCTGGACAGCGGAGTCTGCGTTACACAGACGAGCAAACACAATCACAACCAAAACCATCACCCCCGGCGGAGTTGGAAATCCTTTCCTGGGGTGATGATGATGACACAACGTTGATCAACCAGCCAAAAGTTTCCAAACTTTTCGTGCCAAATTAAAATGTACATGAAAGTTAACATTTAAAACGACACGCCCCTTTCAATACAGCACCCCTAATTTCTACTAAAAAGCTTACGCCGGATCGGGCATCAAGTTGTGGCCCAAATTGCACCGATGCTAATACAAATCAAATCAGCACGTTCCATAAGTGGTTTGCCGAGCACTTCCATCCCTCTGAGTCCCCAGATATCCATTTACCACCCCTCCCCTGCCGGTATCAAATTACCACTTAAGGGTTCCAGGTAATTTGAGACTCCGAAGTACGATCATCACACACCAGGAGGGCGAGCATCACGTAATGATTACCACACACATCACTGCAAGGGCCATTGGAATTTTATTGCAAATTTTTGATTGCAAAGAACGTGGTATTAATGAATTATAAGAATACCATAATACAGTATACAGTATAATTGCCATACGAATAGATGAGATAGTAAATTGAAGGTTAAGGTAAAGTGGGCGACCTCAGACTAAGGACAAACCATCAAGTTTTAGTCTTGTTTTTGTTAGCTAGTACTAGTACTAGTAGTGAATGGACCGATCCTGTCGAACGCCATATCGAACAGATAGAACCCCCTATTCTATTTCGAAAACTGCCCCATTGGACAGAAATAGCTATTTTTGACGGAGGTGTTCGAAATAGAACCATGATCGAACAGGGGGCGGGCGGTTGGGATCGGTCCATTGCAGCTTCGCTACGACTGGATAAAAGATACTAACGTTAGTAGTTGGAAAATCAAGTTCAAAGTACGAAACAATCAGTGATAGATTCAGATTCCTTGATACCCTTTGAGAAAGAAATAATTCCCAATCCCATTATATATGTAGAGCGCTTTGTTGTATGCATATATTCTGCTTTTACTGTTGGTCATTTAGTGCCTGCAATAAAGAAATATTTTTTTTTACCTCGAATTGAAGACCCTACCTTTTAAGACATCACATCCAGACTTTAATATCTATATATACATGCATATATAATATACATTATATACAGCCACACCGTGTTGTCTGTAGAGACGACTGAAGAGGCTTAGATAAGTGTTAATAGGCAGGTGGCCACTTTAGACATAATTCTTAAATGCTTGTGCAAATGCGAGCAAATCTCTAAAGGGCCAACAAAACGAGGTGTTACATATATAGCCAGGTGGTTCTAATGCAAAGGTCACTGGTACGTGCCATGTTTGACTGGATTGTTCAAATTCTCAAATCCTTTTAAAGTTTAATACCCACTAGTACTGCTTTGTGATCACTCAACAGCCTTCGCTCTTAACAGTATCGCTTCTACAGCATTCGGCCCTTAAGCGCATTCAATCTAGCGCCTCCCGTAGCAATAGGTCGTCTGTAATACGTATCCTCACCCAGGCTATTAACGAGTGACAAAAAGTCGTATCTTCAGACTGGATGGACCCGTCAACTTGTGCGGCGCCTCGCCGTTATTGCTGAGGAAAAAGAAGCCTGATAAAATTGATCTTTTGTTTCAAAAGGACCTACGTACCTATCAACGGCTCCAACTCGTCATTCAAAGCCAAAGTACAAACGAAGGAAATGGACTGTTCTTAATCTATATGTCTGGTTGTGCTCTGTTGCATTGCACTTTATACTGGCCAGGTGTAAATACGATTAACCGAATAATGACTATAGGACCTTTGAAGTACCTTTATAGTGTTTTATCTATACACTTTCAAGCTAAGTTAAAGTCATAGTGATAAACTAGAAGTACAATTACTGTGGTAAAAGAATGTGATATCTTACTACATCTTCAATGAGTAATTCATTTCACTATGTACAGCTTATACTTGTGGGTCTTTTGAACTATCGTTTAAACATATCAAAACAAAATTGGAAACGACTTGCCGACAAACAAATCCCATCCAGAGTAAGACGTGCACAGTCTGAGACGCCCCCTCCATGTCACCATGCCCCTGTATATCCGACTTGCCGACAAATTCCATCAAGAGTAAGAGGTGCACAGTCTGAGACGTCCCCTCCATGTCACCATGCCCCTGTATTTCCGACTTGCCGACAAACAAATTCCATCCAGAGTAAGACGTGCACAGTCTGAGACGTCCCCTCCATGTCACCATGCCCCTGTATATCCGACTTGCCGACAAACAAATTCCATCAAGAGTAAGACATGCACAGTCTGAGACGCCCCCTCCATGTCACCATGCCCCTGTATATCCGACTTGCCGACAAACAAATTCCATCAAGAGTAAGAGGTGCACAGTCTGAGACGCCCCCTCCATGTCACCATGCCCCTGTGTATCCGCTGCCCATCTAAAGCCCGGTTCCTTCACCAGAGGTTTTTACTGCGGCTTGTTCTAAAAGCTTTCAGCACCGCCGAGCTTGCGGTAAGTCTGTCTGTAGGAAGCTCCGGACGGCCTGGTGGTTAAACCTGGAGGCCGTCGTCATGGTAACGGACAGGCGACCTTTGCGTTGCCGTGGCAACGGAGCAGGTGGGGTGGATATTTTTGGCGCGAAGACAGGTGGTTTTGAGACCCTCAGGTCGTTGTAGCTGATGTTTGATATGTTATTCTTCTTCTTCATACGCATTTTCGTTCGTGGTGGTGTCATTGAGGTGCAACCCTTGCCCGTCACAGGGTAGCCTAAATCCTTTGTTTTTAAAAACAGGGTGTTAGGGGATATCAATTCGACGCACAGTTACTCAAGTTATAATACAGTGTGCGTTTTCAAAATACTGTAATCTGAAGCCACCGCCTGTTCATGTCACTTGATATCCTATAATACCCTGATTTTAAACGCATCGGATAATGGTTGCCCTACGGATAAAGGTGATTCAGCGTTAAAATAGGGAGAGAATGATACCCTATGACGGAGACACACCCATGGCATATTATTCGCCAAATTTGATACTTTTCTCAGCCAGCGTAATAAGTCTGGTACAGACCAGGTTTATCCGTCCACGATAGACTGGAGTACATAGTGAGTAATAATACATACATAAGCAAGAACCAAACACACGCAAAAAGGGGCAAGGTTGTTGTTCCTCTCTTTGTATCCAAATCGGTTCTATAAATACACCGATGGCGACGTGGGCAGATGCCGGATTGACTAGAAATGACAGCGGTGTTACATGTTACATCGTGAGCAAATATACGTGCATACACAAGAACTAAAAACACAAAAAAGGGGACAGGGTTGTTGCTTTTGTGTTGTTGATTTTTGTATCATTATTTCTATTCAACTTCTGAATACAAAACCCAGATAATGGATCTGATATTTTATGTTAACCGTTGACTTTAAGTTACCTCAGTTGATGTTGTTACTTTTTCTGTTCACAAATTGTATAGGTTTTGTTGCTTATGTTTCATTTCATTGGATAATAATACCAAGAATAATGGTACAATATATCACTAGTGGAGGTCAAAATTTAACGCAAAAAAACTCTACCACTAGCTACAGGGGAAAGCATCAGGCTTCACCTCAAACGAAATGACTGATTTATTTTCCTTTTTAC
Source organism: Branchiostoma floridae (assembly GCF_000003815.2). Taxonomy (NCBI): domain Eukaryota; kingdom Metazoa; phylum Chordata; class Leptocardii; order Amphioxiformes; family Branchiostomatidae; genus Branchiostoma; species Branchiostoma floridae. Next base: position 18,164,102 of record NC_049993.1, read on the forward strand.
CATGATATCCACCGTGCGTTTAGCACAGAAGATTTTCATTACGATATAAAACACTGCCGGGGATATATTGATAATTCTAAGCCACACTAATGTTGAGCATGATAACAAACCTAGATACACACGTCTGGGAAGGATGTTCTAATAACGCACACTTCTCAGCCCTCAGGGCTCCTCTCACTTTAATTACAGTCTACTGATGAACGACTCTCGGCCGAGAGTCAATATCAGAGTACATGGCTGTAATACTAGGGTTGAAAATACTTTTTCTGCATACCTGCACTGGTGTAGGTGGCATTGAAAATTACCTGCACCAGACAAATTTTACCTGCACTACTCTGAATTCAGGAAGTATTCACCATTGCTACATTTTCTTTAATACTTCACAGGTGGTAACAGTCAATGCATCTAATAACAATCAACATTCACATACATCGTTGGACATTTATGTATAAAACCCAGTACATGGACCAGTGCAGGTTAGGTGCAGGTGGGCACCTGGAATACCTGCACAGCTCCAATTGTAACTGCACTAACCTGCATATGCAGGTGGTATTTCTAGTCTTGAATACGAATGAAGACAGAACATGGAACCGTATATGATGGAAGCTGGCAAATTCATACCACAGACCTAATTGCGAATACGTAATAAAAAAAAAACAGTATATAACGTAGATGTGAATTTTAAATGGAAAAATCTGAGACCACCTTTGCAGCACACACGTAACATAAATAATGTAAATCATGACTAGACCGTTACATAAGGTACTGACCAGAACGTAATGGCCCTTGAAAACACAGCGAGACTATTACAAGAAACCCTTCACTTCATACTGCAATAACATTAACTGGCAAAACGTGGTCCGAAATAAATATTACAGTGAAAGCCAGTTAATTGCACATCGGATTAACGCACACTTCTGTTAACTGCACGGAATCTGAGAATACCAAACCAGTGCGGTCCAGATAGATAACTTCGCATTATTGCACCAGCCGGATAATTGCACCAAATTCACAGGCAAATAGGCCGTGCAATTAAGCGGCTTCTACTGTATCCGTATTGCAAGTCTATGCCAGAGTCTAATCACAAAACAAAACATATAGATGAAAAGATATAAGATATAAAAGATGGAGTGAAAATATTATAAATGTCACTTTATCGATTCGTGGGTAGATACAATGAAACAAGGTTGATACATGTCGCCATATGTACAAGTGTGAGACATTTTTCATGACTAGACTATTACATAAGAGCTTAATGGTGTTTCTCAACACAGGGGACCATTAGGGTAACCCTAGCTAACTCTTCAACAGCAATGTCAATAGGCTATGTTAATTTGATTACACGGATGACATCCGGGTGCATCAAGTTTCGGGCGTTGTCAAAAAAATACAAATTATTCAACCATACTGCTAATCGTACAAAGTAGCTTAAAAATAATCAAATATATGCAGTGGATTACAAAACAAATATTGGAAAAACGTATAAAAATGTCATAGAATATTCTAAGGTCAAAGAAGAAACAAAAATGAAGAATCTATTCTTAGGTATACTGTTTTCTGTGTGTTCAGTTAAATGTTCAACCTTCCTGACCACTTAGATTTCATAATAAGGACAACTTTTTTGTGCAACAAGAGGACGTCATCCATATGATAAAATCAACATGGCCTTAGCGTTACGTACATACCTGCAACTGGACAGATGGTTTTGAAACTAAATACGTCCTGGCTAAATAAGCAATGCCACAGGTGTCATTGTAGGCAACAACGTAGCCGTATGGATGGAGAGAGAAGACGTATAAGAATGGAGTAAAAAAAAATAAAGATTTTAATTTCTGGATAAAAATGGAGATTTACTTCCGGACGTTTCGTGAAGAGTGATGGATGTCACCCCAAACCGTTCGGAAGCTAAGCTAGTTCATCTTTTTTCGTGGGTTAACCTATATCGTTGTTTATTGGAAAAACAAGATATTTGGGGAAAGCAAGTCGACGACGGTGGTTTCAAACCGTATATTGAATATCTTGCCATTTGAAACCACCATCCGTTAAATTGATATCCCTAATCACCAATTTCCAAACCAACGGATATAGGTTACCCTACGAATAAAGGTTAACTAGCGTTAATTTGCCGTTTACTATCCAGTTGCAGAGATTGAATTGTATTAGAATTTTAAATGTTTGTTTTTTACCTGAATGTATTACCTTCATAAACGTATTTGAAATTCTACAGTGGCCACCTATACAACTCACAGGTAACATATATGATGTGAGTCATGACTAGACCATTACATAAGGCACTTACCAGAACGTAATGGTCCTTCTGCACACAGCGAGACTATTACAAGAAACCCTTCATTTCACATCGGTTACTGAAACGTAACATACTTTCCTTGAGTCACGACTGGACCATTACGTAAGGTACTAACTAGAGTGTAGTAGTCAGTCTATAACACAGCAAGACTATTACGAGAAAACCCCCACTCCACAAGCCAATAGTATAACCTACATACCTATACCGGTGACTAAAGCCCCGGTCACAAAGCGCGTACGATTCCTTGCGATGGACTATTCCGCATATCGTACGATGAGCGCAGTACATCGCAAGAAAATCGTAAGCATCGCAAGCCATCGCAACGCATCGGATGGTGTTCAAAATTTTCCCAGCGTCGCACGATTTTTCACTTGTGTCTCTTCTGTATAGCCGTCTGACCGCTTTTGTGCTTCTGTAACCAACAAACATGTGGACGTAGCTGTTAAATACCTTCCTATAATATCTTTAACTGTAAAAATAAATTAAAAAAGACCATGACAACAAGAGTATTACAAGCAAAAGTTCAAATCAAGCGTGAGTACTGGTATGGTTATCTCGGCCTGCTTGCCGGCTCTACGTGTCAGGCTCTTTCGAAGATCGTATCATGATATGCTATCAACAAAAAGATGCCATCATACAAAAATCAAATGATAAGCATTATATCATATATATTTCCGACTCATAGAGCCTGCCTTTATGTTCGAGTTGTCCCCATGGTTATTACGATTATGGTAAACTGACCCAAGACCGACGAGAGCTGAGATTTGATCTAATTATAAACTCACGTGCATGAAGCGATCAAACAATTGTCTGCATCACCTGTGCGTGACGCGTTGTTCTCTGGTTGCGATTGTGGCAGTTGCGACTGATATATTTCCCCTTTTCGTCAATATCGACAATATCAGGTAAAACTGAAACCATCACAACATACTAAAAAATCATAAATCTATAACCTCATCAGTAGACAAAAATTGCCGTAATGAACTCTGCTATGGGGGCAAATAAAACCTTACGACGATAGCGAAATTTTGAACATGTTCAAAATCCATTTCAGCTCTATTTTTCGCCATACGACGCTCCCCGATTTACTATGATTCACTGCGATTGACACAGGCACGCTCTTATGACCTCATCGTACGATCCACTACGCGCTTTGTGACCACGGCTTTATATACTTAAACCATTGCTTCCGATTTTCTTCCGACTTACGTCGCACTGCGATTATCCTGCGCATCGGAAGGAATCGCAAGGAATCGTACGCGCTTTGTGACCGGGGCTTAACAGCAAATCCATATCATATATTCAATATCATATTGCAAGCAAGCAAACTGGAGTATACAGCGTTGGTCTTCATAATGTATGGGTGACTTATAAAATATGTAATCAGAAATGAGAAAAAATCATGTCTTCTTCAGCTATTGGTGGGACTAAGTAGACTGAAACTGCACTAAGGATTTTACATGCTGACATTGTTACAACTCATAGTATGTCTTACTGGAGTCACGACCTAAACATAACCACAACACACCTCTAGAATACAGCAGGCTATTCTGGGGAATCCTTTGCTCGACAAACCCATAACACCGCATACAATGGTGTCTCGAAATGAATATCAGACTCCTGGCAAATTTATGCCTGATTGTAAGGTAATTGCAAGGCCTCTAATTGCAAGCAAACAAATAAATAGTGCATAACGTAGACTGTTCATTGGTAAGAGACTCATTAAACATGGAATCAACACCAGAGTAGCAAACATGTCGACTTCAGCTATTGACGTGGCTCAGTACAGTGAAACTGCACCAAGGATTTTACATGCTGACATCGTTACAACTCATAGTATGTCTTACCAGCTAGAGTCACGACCTAACCATAACCATAACACAAGGTATGTGCCACAACATAATAGTCCTTCTAGAATACAGCAGGCTGTTACGGGAAATCCTTCGCTCGACAAACCCATAGCGTTACAAAGGTACCTTTAACGTGTCTCGAAATAAACATTAGACTCATTGCAAATCAATGCCTAATTGTAAGGTAATTGTTAGATCTCTTTGCATGCAAGCAAACAAATAAATAAATAACAGTGTACAACGTACATCATTGATGGGAGACTTATTAAACATGTAATCAACACCTGAGAAGCAAACATGTCTACTTCAGCTACTGATCGAACTCAGTATAGTGAAACTGCACCAAGGATTTTACATCGTTACAACTCATAGTATTTCCTACCGGTATACAGGATTCACGACCTAACCATAACCATAAAACAAGGTGCCTACCACAACATAATATAATATCTCTAAAACACGGCATGGCTATTACAAGAAATTATCTCCACTTCACAAACCGATAGCACGACGTTAGGTACGTACCTGCCAGTGCCGGGAACACACACCTTACAGTCTAGTCGTGAGAAGGGCGTGCGCTGTTAGAAAGGGACTAATCGGAAACAATCCAGGGTGGGGTGAGATTTTTGGTATACAAATCTTACGGCAACAGTTATTGAATCGTTTGCAATCCTGTCGTTCAGATTGTATTACATTTACCTTAACGGAAAGGAAACATCTATTTTTTCTAAATTTCTTCTTCTACTTCCTCCTCTTTTTCTTCTCAAAGCAAGGTCAATGACTTGAACCAGACGGTTGTCACCATGGTTACTGGCAAAGTAGAAGGCATCACGTGGACTTTAATTACATTGTATAGCAACTTAGCAAGCTAGGGGGGTGGTCACAACATATATTTAGATTTTAGATAAAAATTGCAGACAATGCAAACACATGCATACACACTTTTACACTTCTCAATCTAATACACATTAACTCAACTGGTTGACGTATACTTCAAATATAATAGATAAATATAAGCTCTGAGACACACAACATGTGGATGTGTTGAGAAAAAACAGAGAAGCAGTTTGTTAGGATGGACAATATGAAGGTAAATGTTTTGTTTTTGCTCTTGTTGTCACATTTCTAGTCCTGTTTATTATTGTTTTGTCAAATCTATTTTCAAAACTGTTCTTGTTTTCATTTATATCTCCCCGCGATGATGTCTGGTTCGCCCCTTAAGTGCTCGAACCCGCACAAGATGCATATCTTAGGAGAATTCAGGTGGAATAGTCTTGACGATATGACACTAGAGACCATCATTATAAGCAGAGGCTGCCATGGGGTATCCGGTACTACGTAGCATACGTTAATGTACTGGGACGGTAATACCAGACTACCCTAAAGAGGACTCCAGTTAGTGTAATATCTACGATCATAATGTCAGACATCCATTGACATTATATCAAAAGGGCGATAGAATACCCTTTCCAACTGAACGCGTTATTGTAACATACACGTAGCGACATGAAAAGAGTTGTGACAATTTTGAATACAACAACTAAAGAGCCATGTATAATGCATACACCACTTCGGGTGTACTGTAATCTTACTTCGATGAAGTAATAGCATACCAAGTGCGTAGTTGTATTTTAGTCAATATCATACAGTGATGTTTGAAACATTACGCGCGCTATATGGTTGAGATTATGGTAAGGGTATGACCATTTCTATTACGTCTTAAAGCCCTGTAAAACCCGAGTGCAAGGAAAACACTGTCGGGTAAAATATAACAAGTCAAGTAAACCGAACTGTGTATTGCCCCGGTGATGGCTGGGAAAGAGCTTCTAATGGTTGAAACAATGAGGACAGATGGTTCCAATGTTTCGTAAATTAGACCTACGATCCATTTTAATGAAAATGGATTGTATGACCTGATTACCTGATTATCCATCAACAATGTTTGTTCGTGATTTATATATAATGCTAATGGGACCTTCAGGCATCAAATCGTCGCATGTAAAATAACTTAACACATTTATCGAGATAATATAAATGATTGGCTAAAAACGGGTGCATAGCGAAGCCGCATTGTAGTTCTAACTACTTACAACAACATCATGCTTAATGCTTTATTTTGTTTGTTTGTTTATTTTACATGTATCGCTTTATCTTGGCGCTTTTCAATGTGCCCTGGGGGGTAACCCCAGACATACATTACAGTACACAGCATGAATATCAAATAAGAGAAAATATTACAAGAGAAAATTAACATTAACGCACATATCTACCTGTTAATACAACTTAGGAATAACCAATGCATAATATGCAATAACTGATTAATGCTTTATAACCTTAAGGTTTAAACCTGTCCATAACGACCACTCAAGACTTGGTCCCAGTATACAGGTGGCCACTTCAGACTCTTCATTCTTAAGTCCAAGTAAAACATGACCTAATTAGGTACAAAATCCACCAAAATAACCACCACAAAGTGGCCACAAGGGCCAGGTGGTCTCTACGCAAAAGTGGTCACCGGTACAGGTTTGACTGTACTTGGTCAATGAACGTGAAATCCACCTTCTCTTATCGACAAGTACAAGAAACAGTAGACGACTTCTTACGTCCCGAGGCGTGCGGCGTCTTCCAGCAGACGGTACTCAAGAGGATGAAGACAACAGTCGAGACTCGAACTTCTGACCTAGCCCTACGGAACAGAAAGAGAGCCGTTAACGACACCAGGCCGATTTCATCTTACGGGCTAACATGCATTCGCATAATTCCACCAGGTGCCATTATACCGCCACCTTAAAAAACGTTGTTATAGAGGCCTTCTCAAGATTGTCTTCAACACCTAAATATCTGAATTGTATTACATTTAGAATATTTAACATTCGGTGTTCAAGACAATCTTGGGAAGACCTCTATACTAACGTTTTTTTTTAGGTGGTGGTATAATGACACCTGGTGGAATTATGATAGTCGATGTTACGTCGGAGGCAAGACTGGTGTCTGAAAAAGAAGGTCCTCATGCTTGCGCGGAATTCTAGCTTCTGACGTAACAGAGAAGAGGGGGAGCTGGTACATGGTGAACCATGTACAAGGCGTAGCCTCCTTCGTAGACGTAAAGGGACGGGTGCCTGCATTTGTTTTCTGAGGGGTACGGCTGATTCGCGATTTTCAATACACGGCCAAGGCGTGCGCAAACGATATCCCCGAAATTAGATAACCATGATGAGGATCGCAAATCAGTGCTCTCCCCTCCTAATAAGTGTCGGCGCTCCTAGAATAGGAACCTGCGAGCGAGGCTACACCATGCGTACAGCAAGCGTCATGTACGGTGTACCTTACATCCTACTTCGGATTGTAAGACTGGCATCTGAAGAAAATGGTCACTATACTTGTGTGGGAAGACGCATGCCGTAAGATTAGCATCTGACACCTTCTTTAAGCAATATACGTCTGGATAGACACCTTACGAGATACGATCTTTCCTGCGTTGTGATTGGTGAAAACTGAAGCCGACAAGAGCCCCTGTTCTCGCGTCCTATTGGTCGATGAAAATGACGTCAATGAAGATGTTCGATAGAACATTTGGCGAAAGACCAGAATCAATAGAAGTGTCTTAACTTACGGTCATTTTTTTCCTATAAACTATGATGGTAGCTATTTTAGATGGCATCTGTAGCGCAATTTACGTTGATTTTGGAAGGAACGTCGTTAGGCTTAAGCTGCTATGACGTGTGCAGTGTTAATTGAGTCATTCTGAAAATGACGCAATTTTTTTTTTTCGAAAATAAGGGCCTTAATCACTACATTGGCGTATTTGTTGAAGAACGGAAGAAAAGTAGAATGGAAAATAATTCTGCTATCACTTTGCTTAGATACGATCAGAGTAGTAAGCTGGTGCAGGAAGGTGACGGATTCCAGACTCCCAACTCCCGACCCAGCGCAAAACTCGAGTGGGGAGTGGTCGGGAGCTACGCTAAAGCTAAAGTTTATCACTGTATGCCCATACACCATCTCCGTTTCATAGCCATGGGAGTAAAGTCATGCGAAAATCCTGAATGTGAGAGAGGGGTTAAACTTGAGTCGTGATTTTTCACCATCATCAAAATCATCAACATCATCATAGACGCTTTTGTTTTATCATCTATCCCAGACCTAACAAAAAAAAGTTGCAAACGCTGTTTGATTTGATACTGGTAAAATCTTTATAGCAAGCTATCATAACTCCAAGCATATCCTACGGTAGCATGCACACTCCTAGGCCGGCTTCACTTCTCTGTCAGCTTTTGATAATATCTTATGCTACCGTAGGATCTGCTTGGAGATTATACCAAGCGTGTATATATGGGCGAATCCAGGTTCACTAACTCTAGGGTACAAACGGGGCGTTAGTTTTCCGTACACGTGTCGGGGTTAGGACTCACTCCGACTGTTGATATCATGTCTGGAGTCGAGGACAAAAATCAATAAACTAGGCAAAACTAGTTAGTCTAGACTGCGGGGCAGTTCATTTTATACAACACTGTAAGTCTGTTGAGATATGGTGCTGTAAGATAAACCGCTTGGAAGCTAATGATTTATTAGGGTGCGTCGAGAGATTGTAATGTATGGTAAAGGGAGTCCCATAGCTTTTCTAAGGCTGCAGGGGTAGTTAGTTGTTATCCACTGGCAGGCAGAGTCCAACTCTCTCCTTCTACTACTTTTTACCTCCCCTACCGAAGTTAGTTACCCATTTTTACACCTGGGTGGAGTGAGTAAAGTCGTGTTAAAGTGCCTCTCCAAGGGCAAAAGATCGTTAGCATGATAGGATTTGAACCCATGACCTCTGGTTCTGTAATATATGACGGAACTTGTATTTACTTTTCTTAAGCTTTAGTGAACGATCCACCGAAACAATCTTATCCTAGGGCTAAAAAAACCTGCATGTATGACACCCGTTTGTCAAAAAGGAGGATGTACAACAGGAAATAGAGAAAAGGGGAGGAGCGAAAAAATTAATCCAACGCAGTAATAATAAACTCTGCAATAACTCTGTCAACCCAACATTACTTTTACGTCGATGAGGGTCAGACACCCAGGTAATATAACACTACAAGTATATAGAGATCTGCATCAGCTGATGTAGTAGGTTATTGTAAACCGTATTTAATTCAACATAACACTACTTTTGTTCCGCCTGTAGCTCACATTAAGACGAAAGAAGATAGTAAAACGTACCAGCGATGCATCAAAGTCAAGACAGCAACATTTCAACAAGACATTCCTACCAGATTTCCTGATACAGACCCACTTACGATCTGACCCCTGTCAGCCCCCAGATATCAGCCGTCCGATGCGGAGATACCTTACGTTGTTATCATTCATAATCCAATATAAAAATGATTTCCCCACCAAGGGAACAAGATAGCTAAATATTTGATGAAAGGTTTGTGTTATACGAGTTGGCAGATGAAGCCGGTCTGTGGAGTCATGGCATTTGGATGGAAGGCAATGTAATTTCCGGGGTCGATTCAAAACGGACTTCCTTGTAAAGAGAACGGTCGTGGATTTAAGTCTGGTCTATACAAATGGGAAAAATAGCCTGTGGATTATATATTTGCTTCTATGAAAAGAACTGAAATGTGCGGTATTAACGAAACTGAAATATACGATAGTAACGACATACAAGTCCAGCGATTTCCATTACTGGGATTTGGTTAGAATAAAATGTAATCCTCGGGTCGAAGCGAAATGGACTTACTTTAAAAGGAAAATTTAGGTGGTTGCTTCTGGTTTGTTATATACCAAATTGACAATTTGTAATTGCATTCATGACATTTGGATAGAAGCAAATACAATTTTATTAGAAAAACTTTCTCGTAAAAAAAAAGGCCATATATTTAAGTGGATTATATTGAGAACGTAAGTCTGGTCTATACAAATGGAAAAATAGCCTGCGGATTATATATATTTGCTTCTATGAAAAGAACTGACATTTACGATAGCAAAATGTAGCGATTTTCACTAATGTCCTTCGGATATAAGCAAATGTAATCCCAGGGTCTAAGCGAAATGGGCTTTCTTATAATTAATTGGAAAAGTTAAGTGGATGCTTCTGGTACAAAATGATAAGGTTTATATTAACAATTTGCATTCATGACATGTGAATAGAAGCAAATACAATTTTTGGTGTGATATGAAAACATACTTTCTTGTAAATAGAATTCGAAAGGCCAAAGATTTAATTAGATTATATTCAGATACATATACATATACAAGCACGATAACCTTTGCGTCTTTGTTGACATTTGGAGGAAAGCCAATGTAATTTCAAGGGTCGATACAAAAGAGATACTTCTTACAGAAAACTGTAATAGACCTAAATGGTTTCTTCTGGTACAAACTAAGATGAATGAAGGTACCAAAATAGCCATTTCCATTCTTCGCATTTTGCTGGAAGCAACTGTAATTTTGAGGGTCGATAAGGTAAGTACTGCACGTCTATATAATTGGATCACATTCGGATACAGTCTAAAAATAACATTCGAACAGCGTTCGCTTCCTGTACAATTTGATACTAAAGTTAAGAAAACAGTTTTCATCGATGACATTTAGATGAAGCGAATGTAATTTCTAGGGTCGATACAAACGGACTTTACTTCGAAGCAAAGGTCAAGGTATTAAGTAGTAGTTTTAGATAGGCGAAGTAACCTTTGGATAGACTTTGCGCTTGGTACAAAACTTAAGAAAAGTATTACAAGAACTTTTGCATCGGAGACGGTATTCCAATTGATTGTCCTCTCTTTCTCTCTCGCAACTTTCTTTCCATCACTCTCTCCATCTCCATCTCTCTTTTTAACTCCCCTTTTCACTCTTCCATTTCAACTCTCTCTCTCTCTCTGTTTATCTATCTTTAGTACATACATATGATTGATGTTTATGCGCTTGGACTCCATAGCGTATCAGCAAAACCATTTTTCTGCAGGGCATTACTATGTTAGGAAAACGTAGAAGAAGTCTACATTGTATCGTTGCCGGAGAGAATACTTAATACTAACATCATACCAAACTGAACATGTCATATAGCATCTACCCTGCCGTACTGTTAGGCAAACCATGAATGAGGAAAGTAATGTTTCTTGACGTTGCGATAAATCACTTCCAAACAGGTCGTATTTGGTGGAAGCAGTGCTCAACTGTAGCTCAACTGGCAGCAGCCTCAGAATGGACCGATCCTGTCGAACGCCATATCGAACAGATAGAACCCCCTATTCTATTTCGAACACCTCCATCAAAAACTGCCCCATTGGGCAGACATGGCAATTTTTGACGGAGGTGTTCGAAATAGAACCATGGTCGAACAGGGGGCGGGGTTTTGGGATCGGTCCATTAAGGTCCTCCTTCCAACAAGTTGGTACCTGGGAGAGTCTGGTTCAAACACTAGGGAGAGCATCTCGGTTGGGACTCCATCTGTATTTTGGTGGGGGCTTTAGATAAGGGTCCGGCGTTCGAGGAGGTGCTTCGAACACGTTACAGTAGCTTCATTTCTAAAATTGGGTACCTACCTACTGGCTGCAAACTGCCTGCAATAATACACCAAGGCTGTACATTTGTAACTGTAAAATGAATAACAGCCTTAGCAGTCCTAGACATAAAAAACATCCGACCGCCGCCGTAAGATAGATCTATTTGCGCAACATTGTGGGGTAGCTGTGTCATACTTCATTGCGAGACTTTAATAAATATTCAACCTGGACTAGGTCGAAACGGAAACGTTAGTATCCAGTCCTAGTTCTTTTACGTACATTCCATCAATTACAAACAGTACATTTGTGACTAAAATAAACAAAACCCTTGGCAGTACTAGACATAAAATCATCCCCTAACATTTCCTCACGACGCCACCAGAGACAGATGTATTTCATCTACATTACGGGAGATATACGTCATGGCGGGACTTTGATATATCTTTAATCTGTAGTTCTGTACTGAATAAAAACTTAAATATTAGCAGCCAGTCCTAGTTATTCCACACACATTCTGTCATGCGCAAGCAGTACATTTGTGACTGTAAAATGAACAATCCCCTTGGAAGTTGTAGACATGAAACCACCCCAACATTTCCCCACGACGCCATTGCAAGATATATGTGTCTCTTCTATATTACGGAAGAGATGTGTCATAGCGAGACTTTGATATATCTTCAATCTGGGCTGAATAGAAACTGAAATATTAGCAGCCAGTCGTAGTTATTCCACACACATTCTGTCAGGCCGGGCAGAGCAGTTGTGACTGTAAAATGAACAATACCCTATGGCAGTTCTAGACATCTCCTATCCTTCACCCCCTTCACCTACTGGCATCTGATAAAACCATCCCAACATTTTCTAGGACGCCACCACAAGATGTATGTGTTTCTCCTACATTGTGGGAGATATAAGTCATTTTTCTTAGTTTGTCTTTATATACATATATATATATTGCAATGCACGAAATGCAATCATTAAACAGGCCTTAAATCATGCGCTTAAGTGCGTTTTTCTTACATCTGTCCGTTTGGCACACATCAACACAAAATTAAAGGGTTACCATTTGGTCTATGCAATGCACCCTCCTCCTTTTCCTGTCTCTTGGAGTCTGAGCATGCTTTGCGTAGCCTTAACAAATATCAAAATTCGCTTTTAAAGATCACATTACCTGAAGTGTTACGTCAGGGCTAAGAAGATTAAAAACACATTAGTATCTAGCTCTTTTTCGCTTTCGCAAACCATCATTTAACAGCACATTGTGATCGAACGGTACATTCAGTTCTAACAGTACATTTATGACTATAACAACTCCCTGGACACTTCATCTTCTACATAGCGGACATATAGCTCCATAAACAGCCTATTCCCCCGACAGCTGGACAGAATAGATGCGTTTCTGTGCCATTACGGGACAGAAATGTCATCTGTCCCGTAGAAACTTCCAATTACACCCATGACTTATCTTCCTATAAAAACCGCCAACTGTCCGGCCGTCTTAAGGCGACTCACTCTACCGTTATAGTACGCACATTTCATCTTAATGTTTCCCACACTTTAGCGAAATGTTTCTAACACCCCATTCGTTATGACTGTTAGGAAGATGCAGAAGGATTATCGTAACTCTGGCAGGGATTTTCCTATTACGAGTGCTTTTGGTTGAATGTGTAGAAAAAAAGAGCCTTTAAAATGCCCAATGATTTACCAACATGATAAATCTATTAATGGACTTCACTGTAATGCTATAGCCTGAAGCAGCTAAGGGTGGCTTTTGAAACTTGCAAGTTATCGTATCTAAAGTAACTGACGAAAGATATAGGATGCTATCTGAAACCAAGTTATATAACGCTCTTGCTGAAACGTCCGACCGTTTCCAAAATCATATACAGTTACTTGAGTAACTGCTTTTAGGCATATTTAAAGTTACCTGCGCCAGACAAATTCTACCTTCACTATTAATTGTGCAGCTTATATTTGCTGTCCATCTTTAGCCCTAACAACAAAAGCATCACACATCAGATAAAACAAGATTGCGAGAACTGTCGTAGAGTGGAACTCTGTCACAAAGTACATTAGGGAAATCATAACTTTGTTGCAGGTAACTTTGAACAATGCCTGGAGTTAGGCAGGCATAGGATTTGGGGCTTGAGACTTTGTCCAATGTACCATTACATAAACAGGTATCTGCTAAACTGTCTGAAGCGAAGCTTTTGTGCTGCGCCGATCTTGTGCCCTTGGGAAAGGCACTTTACACGACTTTCCTAATTTCACTTAAGTGAAAAATGAGTACAAAGGCTACAAAGGTCTTCAGCAAGTTGAAATAGCCTCAAATCGAAAGAAGAAGAAGTTATGCCGGCTATAGATATAGATATATTTACAGAAGCTGCACTGTTACTCTGAAGGGTGGTTATAGCAGGTAAATTGTATAGATACAGAAGTTTGCGTGTTACGCCGAAGGGCAGTTATGCCGGCTTTACAGATACAGAAGCTCGTGTGTTACGCCGAAGGGTGGCTGTACTGGCAAGCGCACATATACTGATACAGAGTATACTAGTATGTTACGCCGATGGGCAGTTATACCGCTTACACAGCCACAGACGCAGCTTCGATGCAGATATTAGTATTATTACAGCTTATTTCCCTCGACAATGCCATTCAAATATTCCAGGGCGTTCTTAAGCCCCGTTTACAAATCAAGAGTTTAGCTCGGCCGACTTGTTAGCGAGCTCTAAATTACGAGGAGGCATGAACCTGATGCCTACGAACAGATGGCAGAGTTTCTTCGTCGGCATTAGGGTCATACCTCCTCGTAATTTAGAACTCGCTGACAACTCGGCCGAGCTAAATTCTTGATTTGTAAACGGGGCTTTACAGCTGAGTGCGCTTGCTGGCGGAGATCTTCAGTGCGCGGGTGAAGACTTTCATGTTCCGTCAGGTGATGTCAGTACGGTTGTGAATCGTCTGATCACTGTAGCATCCTTCACCGGCGTCTCTGAGGGCCTTGGCGTGATTATTAACCGGGAATACGCCGGGAAAGGAAAATACTGTATACCGGGAATGAATATACTGTAAATACAGAAATGTTCGCGGCCCCTTCACCGCGAATTTAAAACCACCGCGAACATTTTTCCATAACAGTAAGAGTTTATAGTGCATGGCAATACCGCGAAATTAAAACCACCGCGAAAAGTCCGTTTTCCCGCTACCGCGAAATTAAATCCCCGGGAAATTAAATGGATTTACAGTATACCGGGAAGCTTGTACGCCCCCCCCCCCCCCCCGGCACGCCTGCTGAAAGACATTCTTAATCATTATTGGCTCTGTTCTTTACGAAGGCTAGCAGGCGTACTAGGGGCTTATAAAAGCTTCCGGTATATATTCCTTTCCCGGCATTTTTCCTTTCCCGGCGTATTCCCGGTTAAAAATCGCGAATCCACCCACCCCCTAAAAAAATCGCCAAGGCCCCCAGAGACGCCGGTGAAGGAGGCTATGATCTCTGCGTGTTCACGGGCTAAAAAATGGCCAGGCTAATACACACAGAGCAGTAGTGATGCCTAGTAGCTGATCATCAGTAACTTCAGTTATATAGAAAGCAGATTCCCTCTGTGAGTAGCGCTGAAGAATTCACATTCCACGTGCGTTTCGCGTTTTGACAAACCGACCATGGCTAAACCCATAAATTCCTACATATTTGTACCATTAACAAGCAGCGAGAAGAAGCTAAGCCAACGTAGGACTACGGTACTTTCACCAACATGTGCATGTTCACCATACATGTATATTTGAATCCATTTGATTCAGAATGAACATAATAACTGCGAATGATTGACTGATTGAGACCATCCGAAGGTAGACATTTATGTAGTTGATTACAAATGTTACCTTTTTAGTTTCGAGTTTTACTTTTGGTATATATGTTGATTCTATCGAAGTTTTCAAATTCTGAAGAGAGAAACGATGGATATGAACAACTGTCTTCTTCATTGTAATGGCTCCCACGCACAAGCAACTATCCTAATCCTGTTCTGGTATGAGCAACACGTTTTGCTTATGATCTGCCTATTTCATCCGTACCGAATCGGCGTGTGTGAATATACATCATCTCAACCGGGAAAATAGGAAGTACACACATCAGGTCACCTTGGCGGGAACTTCTGATGTCACCATTTGAATGCGAGGCTGTGAATTATGAAGCTATGTTCAGTTCATTTTCTAGGAGGCAATGGTTGTAAGCTAACATTCGAATGATGAATTTAGCACAATGTTTGGGTTCATACGACCAAATCACCATCGCCTGAGTAGAGTTGAGTTTATCAAAGCGTTCTACTGGAAGATTTAGATGAAATACGTAACCGGCTCAGTGAAGTTGAACTCAACTTCAATTATTTCTTACTGAGCAAGCGTGAGCTAACTTTCAAATAACTTCTGATTAGGAGAGTTTTACTGTCGCTGGTTCTACAATAAATACAGCAACCGGGTTTAGTTTAAGAAAACGTATCTAATTTTGTTCATCTTGTCGGATTTATGAAGAATGGAGACATCATGCAAGACGTTGAAGCATCATATGGTCCCTGAATTTGGCTGAATACACCACTTTTAGCTGATGATAGGACCCGTTCACCTTTGGTGTGTTTACGACAGGGAATTAAATTAAGTCATTTTGGCGCATTTATATGATTTGTAGTATAGCTAAATGTTGTACATTACTGATGTAGCATACTTGTATTAAATAAAATGTTCTTGAGTATTAGAATACAAAGTTCGTTTTCACTATCATTCTTCAAGTAGATGAGATGTTCAAATTGTTAGATATTACTATATTATTAGTTATAGTCCTACCGCCATGCACGGCGTACATACAAGTTGCCATACATACGTAGTAACTGCTACAGTTGTCGCACTATAAGGTTTTGCGACAATAGTAACAAGTACAATGCATGACAACTTGCACGAGGCAATTCGAGCTCGTACACCGTACTTGGCAGTAGAAAAAATTGCCACACCTTGTACCTGCTACCACTACCGCACAATAAAGTTCTCTTTACAATTAAATTCAATATCTTTACGATCCCTATAAAGTTTTACAAGCTGTTTTGGACTGGAAATATTGTCTTAAATCCTTGTCCATAGACGATTTTGCAACAAACTTGTTTAAAACATCATAAACAACAACAAAAAATGTACGTGACCACGTTTCGTGATAGGAAAGGTAATCTACGGTCGCCTATTAGTATTACCACAGTGAGAGCAATATTTCATTAGAAGCCCATCCTGACGGCAGTTAACGCCTCCATGTGCGATTAGGAGGCATGAAATTGTGAAGCTGTATTTACCGCACTCGTGTTATACTGCGCTCGTGATCTACTGGATATTAAACCTCCAAGAGCTGAAGCTATAACGAATGGAAGCTAGAACTATAACTATAACTTGTAACTGCTATACCTTTATATATACATATATATATATATATAAATTGAAAGACTTTTATGTGAATGTAGAACAGTGCTAGCTGTGATTTGAAATCTCATAAAAACCGTCACAAAGCTAGTACAAAGTCATTTCTCCTCAATTTGGGCTTCTAACATTTTACTAGAAAACTGAAGCATAGCCGTTTATGCGTAGCCGTTTTAGCTATAAAACCTTAAATGCACAATAACAATTCGTGACAAAATACTCAGTGCAGTGATTTCGCCTCTCAAAGAAATCGTCAAAGCCATCAAAGTACTTAAAATGTCATCAAAGGTACTAAAAGTGGCATTCGTTACCTATTCGTGTTGTTAACAGTTTATGTGTGACAGTAAATCGAAGCCTTTATACTATAGCCGTTCACTTTAAATACACGTTGAAAACGTTAAATCCACAGTAACAATTCGTAACAAAGATACTCATGATCAGTGCTGTGATTTGAGATCTCATAGAAGTCGTCATAAAGTCACAAAAGCTAGTGAAAGCGGCGTTGTTACCTATTTGCCCCGCTAAGATTTTATAAGTAACGGCACACTAAATCCCTTATACTATAGCGCTATCAGCTATACTTCAAATATACATTGCACGCTTTAAATACACAGTAATTGTTCATAGCAAAATACAGTGCTATAATTTAAAATCTCAAAGAAGTCGTCACGAAGTCACAAAAAGCTATTAAAAGTGACGTTTGCTACCTATTTGATTTTATGAGTACCGGTAAACTTGAGTCTGCTCCTCACCTCACCTCACCGGTCCCATAGCCTCACCGGCCGTAGGGGCAGCAATCCCATCAACATAAGTCTTCCATCTTCTTCTGCTACATGCTTATTATTAGCCGGTCCAGCTATACTTTACATATAAATTGGAAACGTTAAATCCACAGTAACAATTCGTAACAAATATACTCAGTGCTGTGATTTGAGATCTCAAATAAATCGTCATAAAGTCACAAAAGCTAGTAAGAGTTGCGTTTGTTGCCTATTTGCACGGCTAGAATTAACGGTAAACTACAGCCCTTAAACTGTAGCCGCTCAGCTATACTTTAAATGTACATTGAAAACATTAAGTCAACAGTAACAATTCATAGCAAAATACAAAGGTGCGCTTTAAAATGTCAAAGGAACCGTTAAAAAGCTATTCAAAGTGGCGGTTGCTACCCATTCGATTTTATGAGTACCGGTAAACGTCAGCCTGTTATACTACAGGCGTTTCAGCTATACTTTAAATACAAATTAAAAACCTTAATGCCACAATGATTATTCATGGCAAAATACAGGGCTAGGATTTAAAATCTCAAAGACATCGTCACAAAGGCTAGTAAAAGTAGCGTTTGTTACCTATTCGGACCGCTGAGACTTTATGCGTACCGGTAAACTTGAGCCTACCACAATGCAGTTGTTTCAGCTATACTTTAAATATACACTGAAGTCCTTACATCCACAGTACTTATTCATAGTAGAATGATCAGTGATTAAAACGACAAAAAGTCGTTACAGAGTTACAAAAGCTAATGACACTTTTTATGAGGCGCTGCACACTGATGGCGGTGTAATACCGGCACTACTAGTATATTAAAGCCGTTTCGCAGAAACTACTTCTTCTGCATTCTAATCGATGTTTTGGCGCCAAAACAGCTTCATCGCAAGTGTCATCTAAGGTCAGGTATAATCTGGAATAGTCCTTTTAACTCCTGTCTGGCAGATAGTGCTACCTCACAGCTAGAACGTCTTTTCTATCGACCATTGTCTCAGCCAAAAAAGGCGTTAAATGGGCACCTCTTAACGTCCCAGCTTAATAGGCATGTCTTCTTTAAGAGCTTGCTTTCTTAAGTGGCTATCGCGCTCTCACGTTCTTAAGATTGAAGACGAGGTTTGTCCTCAAGGCGCCTGCCAAGGTGAGATAAACCTTTACAATAAATCTGTTCACAGGTTGGTGTTCCAGTCCATATTGGACAACGGCGTTCCATGCGGAAGGGTGCGTGACCTTAGAATGGAGGTCAAAAGTACGGCCGTGAAGTAGCGTGGGAGGGGGGGGGGGTCGTCAGACCTTAACGGGACGTTATCGGGTTACAAACGGTCATATCAGGTTACAAAGGTGACGGTTCGGTCTTCGGGGACCCCCCTCGTGAGAACGTCTTACGAAACTGGACAATATAAAGTGGGGCTCTTTGTCTGAAGAAAGAAGTCAGACCCAACCTATCTAGATATAAACAACACTAGTATTCGAGAAGTCTATTTATATAATATTATTTATCACTGTTCATTGTTACATGCATATCCCCTATCTTTGTTTCTACTACATGTGCATGTGCTTGCAATTAGCCTACGGGCACGAACTGACAAATAAACGTTCTATATTTTCTTGAGGTGTGTGGTAAAGAAGCAGTGATGATCTAGTTGCGAGAGTTTAGACTCAAATCTCGCGTGACAACTTGGGCGTGACTATCTTCTCGACAGGCGGGGTACCATGACAACGCCGCGTTGAATTCGGGTCATAAAAACAAGCGCCTACAATTAATACTAAGGAACATAGAAAGGGGATTTCTATACACACCGCAAATAAGAAAGGAAGGGGAACTACGTGATATTGGGTGATTCTATTGCACTGCACGGGTACCACCTTTACCCTCAGATGACCTTATTTCTGCATAATTGCCTAGTTGCGACCAGTGGGACTGAAATCTTGACTTTCTAAGAAGCGATCTAAATCTAATAGCTAATGGCAATGCGCAAAACAATTGGGGAATACTCGTCTTCTGGATGATTAAAGTAATTAACTCTCATAAGACTGCCACGATAAAAGCAGTGTTACGCCGATGAAGGTTAGACATCTAGGTATCCAGGTAATAAGAAACGCCAAATAGAAATGGACCGGTCCCCAAACCCCGCCCCCTGTTCGATCATGGTTCTATTTCGAACACGTCCGTCAAAAAAGCCGTTTCTGTCCCACGGTGGCATGTTTTGACGGAGGTGTTCGAAATAGAATAGGGGGTTCTATTTGTTCGATATGGCGTTCGACAGGATCGGTCCATTACTCAAGCAACTGGATATGATTTGAAAACGTTCAGACGTTTCAGGCAGAATCCACTACCTTTCGTCAGTGACACTGACAGTGTTGCTGACAGTAATCCAGACTTTATCTAGACTTTATTCAAATTACAACAAGACAATACAGCATGCTGCACCAGGCAGCAAGATGCTGACGTTGTGCAGCATACACATTAAGGCACATGCATAGTACAATACAATAATAATAATACATAATCATCTTAATATCATCATCATTATAATAATACAATAAATACAGTAATCCAGTTGCTTGAGTAATTGCTATTTGGCGTAAAAACAATGTTATCAACGCTTTCTCAAGCAAGTCTTAAACACCAGGATATCTGACGTGTGCACACTTCAAGGACTACTAATGCTGTATTAGGAGATATCCTTAAATTCACCCTTCCTCGTTGCCCCGTGAAGTTTTAAGAGTTGCCTAATAAAACGCATCATAACTTATACGTACAGAAATAACTTAAAATCCATTCTAAAGCTCCTTACGAAGCGTAATGGGGCCGCCGAGTAGGTAAGTCCGAGCTAAATATCAGGAATACAGATACTACGCAAGGGCATAGGGATTCCCGGCTGATTGCAAGGTAAATGTGCGTATATTTTTAAGTGCGCATGAGGTCCGTATGGAAGACTTAGCCTCTACCAGATGACATATAGACAGATGCCAAACGAGTTAGCTGGTCGCAAACCATACTCCTCGGTCAGCTAACTCGATTGGTAGCTTATCTGTCTATATTTGTACAATTTCTACTATTTTTCTAGTGACCTGTGGAGCCTGGTAGAGGCTAAGACCGCCCTACGGGCCTCATACGCACTTGAAAACACATGAAAATACATGCACAGGCAATGCGGTACGGACCTGTTTACCGTTCGGAGCACTTATTCTACGGAATAGAAAAGAATATGAAATGAACGTCGCGTTGGTCATAAAATTTCGATCAACAGCACACAGGGCAAGGGGCTCAGTTAAAGAGGCAATGATGTCCTTGAAATAGATGAATCCGGATGAAACTTCGCATTATTCATAAAAGCACATGGCAAAGGGCTTTGCGTCCACGGCTATACAGGTAATGGTGTCCTGTTCTGCTTTATGCTTAGTGGTGAAAGTGTCCTACTTTACATAACCGTGGAATGAACGATCGAAACCTCAAAGATTTCACCTTGAAAATTCTGCACAACAAAGCAAAGGGCAACCTTACTTCGAGGATTGCCGCCTAGTTATTTCGTTTCCCTTACCTTAAAAGGGACTATAAGAAGGTACCAAAACCTGCAAGAAACCTCTTTCATTGTCACGTAATTCCTAGGTTCAAAATGTAAAGGGTAAAAGTCTTACAGGCCAAGGATACACAGGCGATGATGGGCAGTTGGTTTCGCATTCGGCATGAGAAGTGTCGTTTCACTTGCCTTGAAAAAGTAGTTATCAAAACCTACAAGAAACCTCCATCATTCTCATGTTATCTCTGGTACAATAACGCAAGGGCAAAACGGCTTAGAGGCCACGGATACACAGGCAATGATGGGTAGTTTCTTCCGCATTCGGTGAAGAAAGTGTCGTTTCACTTGCATTAAAAGACTAAGTGGGTACGAAAACGTGTAAGGCACCTACCTCATTCACATGTAATTCATATGTTCAACATGACAAAGGGCATACGGCTTAGGGGCTAAGGCTACATTGGCTATGGTGGGCAGTTCGTTTCGCATTTGGTGAGTGAAGTATCGTTTTACTGGCCTTAAAAAGACGGGGTACGAAAACTTGTAAGACACCTCGCTCATTCACATGTAATTCATAGGCTCAACACCGCAAAGGGCAAATGGCTTAGAGGCCAAGGGAACAAAGGCAATGATCATATGATGGGCAGTTGGTTTTGCATTCGGCATGGGCAGTTTCGTTTCACTTGCCTTAACAAAAGGACTCTGAGTAGGTATGAAAATCTCACGTAATACCCAGGTTCAACATCACAAAGGGCATACGGCTTAGGGCTAATGTTGACGGGCAGTTAGTTTCGCATTTGGTGAGGGAAGTGGAAAGTGTTGTTTCACTTGCATGCCTTAAATAAAGAACTCTATAAGTAGGTATTCAAATTCAAAAGGAACTTCAATTCTCACGTAATTCATAGGTTCAACAACACAAAGGGTATACGGATTACAAGCCAAGCATGCTTAGGCTATGCTGGCCAAATTATTTCGCATTTGGCTAGGAAGCGTCGTTTCCATTGTCGTAAATATAGGACTCTAAGTAGGTATCAAAACTGCAAGAGAGCTCCCCCAATTTTCACGTAATTCATAGGTTCAACAATGTAAAGGCCAAATGGCTTAGAGGCTAAGGATACACAGGCAATGATGGGCAGTTGGTTTGGCATTGGTAAGAGAAGTGCCGTTTCTCTTGCCATGTATATAAGACTCTAAGTACTTATCAAAACCTGCGAGAAACCTCCATAATTCCCAGGTTAACAACGCAAAAGGCAAACAGCTTAGAGACGAAGGTTACACTGGCAATGATGGGCAGTTGGTTTAGCATTTGGCATAGAAAGTGTAGTTTCACTTGCATAAATATGGGACCCTACGTAGGTATCAAAACCTGCAAGAAAGCTCCCCAATTTTCACGTAATTCACAGGTCCAACAATGTACTAAAGTGCATACGGCTTAGAGGCTAAGGATACACAGGCAATGATGGGCAGTTGGTTTTGCATTGGTAAGAGAAGTGCCGTTTCACTTGCCTTGAATATAAGACTCTACGTAGTTATCAAAACCTGAAAGAAACCTTCATCATTCTGATGTAATTCCCAGGTTAACAACGCAAAAGGCAAACAGCTTAGAGACTGAGGCTACACAGGCAATGATGGGCAGTTGTTTCGCATTTGGTGAGTGAAAAATCGCTTCACTTGCCGTAAATATAGGACTTAAAGTAGGTATAAAAACTGTAAGAAAGCTCCCCAATTTTCACATAATTCATAAGTTCAACAATGTAAAGGGCATACGGCTTAGACGCTTAAGTTCACAGGCAATGATGGGCAGTTGGTTTAGCATTCAGTGTGGAAGATGTCTTTTGAGTTGCCTTCAAAAGGATTCAAGTTTCCTTCAAAACCTGTAAGAAAGCTCCCCAATTCTCAAGTAACTTATAGGTTTAACACTGCAAAGGCCAACTGGCTTAGAGGCCAAAGTTACACAGGCAATGATCATATGGGCAGTTGGTTTTGCATTGGTAAGAGAAGTGCCGTTTCACTTCACTCTAAGTAGTTATCAAAACCTGAAAGAAATCTCCATAATTCCCAAGTTAACAACGCAAAAGGCAAACAGCTTAGAGACGAAGGATACACTGTCAATGACGGGCAGTTGGTTTAGCATTTGGCATAGAAAGTGTAGTTTCACTTGCCATAAATATGGGACCCTACGTAGGTATCAAAACCTGCAAGAAAGCTCCCCAATTTTCACGTAATTCACAGGTCCAACAATGTACTAAAGTGCATACGGCTTAGAGGCTAAGGATACACAGGCAATGATGGGCAGTTGGTTTAGCATTGGTAAGAGAAGTGCCGTTTCACTTGCCTTAAATATAAGACTCTGAGTAGTTATCAAAACCTGCAAGAAACCTCCATAATTCCCAGGTTAACAACGCAAAAGGCAAACGGCTTAGAGACGAAGGTTACATTGGCAATGATGGGCAGTTGGTTTAGCATTCGGAGTGTCATTTCACTTGCCACATATAGAGCCCTAAATAGGTATTTTAAAACCCGCCAGAAAACTCATTATAATCACGTAATCCCAGGTGCAACAACACGAGGGGCGAGCGGCTTACTCCAAGGTTAACCAGGTAACGATGTTTGCGTTTGTTACGGGGAAATCATTTGCTCTTAAAAATAGAAGCCAAGGTAGATGAATCCGCTACAACACCAAGGGCAGAGGGCTTACTCCAAGGGCAAACAGGTAAAATTGGCGCGGTTCTGTCTGGCGTGCGACAAGTGTTTAAGTCGTGTTTTACATGCCGTGCTAGTAGCTGAGTCTGAGTATTTTATAGGGTAGAATATTGAGGTGATATGAATGCAGGAAGTCTTGAACACATACACACACTGCAGTACAGCAAGGAGTGTCGAGGAGTCAGACTGTCTATCTTCCACTTCCGGTTATCAGGGATCAGTGACAGGACTAACTTCACATTTCCAAACCGGGTCCCGGTCGGACAGCTTTAGGGAACGAAAAGTACTAGTATGATATAAAAGACATAAAACTTCACGAGACGTAAAGAGAATAGTCGTGAGCATTATTTGTGTATATCTTTACGTAGTATACATTTCTATTTTTCGTTTCCACAAACAGCCAATATGGGTTGTACTAATACCTCAATTGAGCTGGCTCCATGGAGGTATCAGTACAACCCTGCGCCCAACCTACCAGCTCCATGAAGCCAGCTCCACGCGCTTTGAATACATATATAGCCACGTTTCACGTCACCTTCAAAAGAAATTTATAGTTCGCTTTGAATTCATACAATTGGTTCACGTCACCTTCATAAGAAATTTATAGTCCGCTATGGAGACGCCCTGGTAACACATTCTTTCACCTCTACGAACTTGAAATACATAGACATGTTTCATTTCACCTTCAAGAGAGATTCATAGTTCGATTTCTTGTAAACAATAACACTTGCAGGTTTTATTTTAGTAATAATTGAAGTCATTACTTGTCATGCCGTCATTAATATAATCCATTATTAACTAGATTCCAATTAAAACAGATTTGTGGCACTTACAGCTACGGCCAACATTCCTCCACCTCTACATCTCGGCACCTATACAGCCCTGCCGAGCCTCGGTTTGGAAATGTGACGTTAGCCTAAGTTGGCGTATGACAGGTTTGAGTTGTTTGGTCCCCTCCGCCTAACACGACTTGACGAGTGCATGTTTTCAAGTCCTGACGAGTTTCACATTGACATTTTATTGGTTTAGGTAAAGTTTGCAAGGAAGAGGTAACTTTAACTTTGACCCATCGCTGAACCTTTCTAGCTCCCACAGTCATAACAAACCGGCAGAACATATGTGAGTCACGAAGCGCGTTTCTCTGATCGCAATATTACCGGAGCCAGCGGGAGTGTAATACGTTCTAGCAGGGACATGGACGGTAAAGGCCTTTATTGCTGCCCCTTACAATCTCGGTGGGAATATGCAGAATTAACTTCTAATTCGTGGGTCACGAATCTCATCTATTCCACAGTATCATGCCCAGCGGTAGGAAAATGTGATTTAAGGGGGGCAGGGACGGCATTAACTTTTCCTAACCCTTTCAGTCTCAACGGATACAGACAGAACAAACTTATAAACAAAATGTGTCACGATTTTCAAGAATCCCGTTTCTCCGATAGACACATAACCAGCAGCTTATGAATATGATTTAGGAGGGACGGGAATGACATTACCTTTTCCTAACCCTTTTAGTCTCAACGATTACAGGCAGAATACGATTTTCACGATTTGTCAAATAGAAATATAACCAGCGGGGTAGTAAGATGATTCAGGAGGGTCAGGGACGGCATCAGCGTTTCCCTAACCCCCAAAAAAAGAGTTATACAGGTAATATACGGATACAGGCAGAATAAACTTATACATCGCATGTCACGAATCAAGCCATCCTCTCGATGTGCCTACGTGAAGTGGGTGTCTTGTGAAGTTATTAGGCCTTAAATCATCTGATCTGTCTCTTACCTGTCTAACCCTTACCTCTTACTTCGTAACCTTCAATGAAAGCGGCCAGCATTTGAGTTTTTTACCAATAAACAAAGGAACAAACAAAAAAGAATCAGTACAAAGCTTAGCTTTCTTCCAACCCCCCCAAAACACGACCACTGTCGCCTTCTTCAGGATCAATACTGATGACCAATCACTTCAGAACCTTAACTCAAGGGAGTAGACCTTTGTGTTGGAAGAACGTTTAGCATTGTGCGTACTATGATTACCACCAACACAGATGAGCTTCCATGATAAAAGTCAATTACGAATGATTGCATGATAAATAAAATTCTGTGAGATTAGCTATGGTATTGAAAAAGTGATGACCGCATGGCGCAGTGGTAGCGTGTTCGGATTTGCACCGAGAGGTTGCGGGTTCGAATCCGCCTGCCGTGCCACCGATCTTGTGCCCTTGGGAAAGGCACTTTACACGACTTTCCTCACTTTACTCAGGTGAAAAATGAGTCGTCCCTCGGATAGGACGTTAAATGGAGGTCCCGTGTATGGGGAGAGTCAAACCCAATGCACGTTAAAGAACCCCCACACGTGCGATGGTGCGGTGTGGATGGAGCAAACCATTCTGTCTGGAGTTGGTGATTCACTACAAATCACCCGGGCGGAGGCCTGGCAAACCTTCGTGTCGTATCAGCCATACGGTGATTTACATCATTCACCATGCCCCGGAGAGGAGATAGGCGCCGCCAGGGGACTAAAATGCCTATTGATACAGCACAACATGTTGTGCTGCCCCTACGGCTAATTAATCAGCCTACGGCTGATCAAGGAGGTGGGCTGATTAAAAAGCTATGGGACGAACGAACGAACGATTGAAAACAAATCGTCAAAACTCGCCTAATAAAAGTTTATCTACCGTCTTCATTATCAAAACACTCCATCAAGTTGGCACATTCAGGTTTGATTATAATAACCATCGAAGTTGCTGATCGCAGTTACCCTCATTAATATTATCCATTATTAATTAATTTCCAATTAGACAGATTTGCGGCACTTAGGACCATAATTTATACCATCTAATGGAATAGAGATTAATAATAGATAGCGATAATAAGTGCACTTATCTTGGTACCTTTACCTCGATTCAATTTATATGCAAAAACTTCCCACTGACAAAGACCTAGAAGTTTCGTTGATGACAGCTGGGCATCCAGATTGATGATTACGTAATATAGAATTAATGACGTGATTAGATATATTCCTTGAAGGGTCAAGAGTTTCGGCTTGCATCCACTGTCTCCGATCTGTGACTAGGAATGGTTTAGAGACAAATACATTTACTGTCCACATCTGTGAAAATTGTTCCATTCCTTTATGATGTTGATTAAAAATGAATAAAGATTGGGAGATCGAAAGATAAGGTCTGACTCCAGTTGTTTAGTCTAGTTTAGTTTGAATTACTCAGAACTTTCTTAACTTTGACATCAACATAGGTTTAGTTCCCAAGTTACTTGTTTTCCATAATGACCGTCATTAGAAAAAAACAAGAAGACCCCTTAACGCTTTGGGAGCAGCTCTGGGAAGATTACATTAAAATAAAGAGATGACATGCCCTTATTTGGTGTTGTTGGCGGGATAACCTTACGTAACACACCGTCCGTGGGAGCAACCCACAGGTGGTGACGTCACCAGGTACGTCACAAGAGGTGACACGTTACGTCAAAAGGGAGACGGCATAATCCTAATCGTGTAGAGAATGGTCTTCCACCAGACAGGAGATTATCCATCGGTTTTTGGAAGTGCCCCAAAAGTGGCTACGTCACTAGAACTGTGCGTCCCTGAAGACTCTGAGTATCCCAAGAGTGCTTACGTCATTACACAAATTATCAGTCATGGTAGTACACGTGGTCCGATAAGTCTTAAGAGACAACTATAATACCCCCCTCACATTAGGCGAAAATCGATCGGACGACGAGTCTGCGAGCTCTAAATTACGAGGAGGCATGATCCTGACGGGAAGGGGGAGGAACTCAGTTCTTCGTCGGCATTAGGGTCATGCCTCCTTTAATTTAGAGCTCGCAGACTCGTCGTTCAATCGATTTTCGATGTGAGGGGGGTATAAGTGACCACCAACAGACCAATGTGACTTGTCACTTTTTTTGGTATTCCCTTAGACAATTCCTATTGGCATAAGCATTAAGAATTCTTCAATAGCCATTTGGCCATCGATTCTCTACTGGTTACAGGGTAAGGCAGCAGGGATAGATTTAATGGCCACTTGTCCACATACACCAGATTTTATCGTCCGTGAAAAATCGACAGGACAATTGGTTGTACTTATATATACTCTGGCACTGAAGGTATTATGGATTTGTGGGCATGGGAAAAAACGAGATAAGAAAATATGGCGCATAAATAACATTACGTTAGAACCATAAATGTTTGACCTAAAAACACAAATACTTGACCCTACGAACAGAAATAGTTGACCTAAGGAAACAGATTGCTTATATCGTTTTGCGGATCTGAAAACGTATACTAATGTCATTACATATTCCAAGGCCAAAGAAGATGTGAAAGAACAAAATTGAAGAATCTAATGTTTGGAAAACTATATACTCTGTGTGATCAATCATTTGCTTTAATTACCTTCCTGACCACTTAGATGAAGGCAAGTTTCGGGGGGCCAAACTTGTTCATCCGCACGCTCACATCAGTTTTTTTTGTTTTTTTCTCAAAGAAGATGTCGTCCATACAATCAAATCAACATTGCCTAAGCTGCAATACGGGCACCCTTTTCCGCTAGTCGCCCTACATTACTGCACGCTATTACAAAGTCATTACTCTTCGCTATCGCTACTTGTAGGACTTATCAGTGCCATGCAGGTCAGTGCACTCATATTGCTCGGTCACGACTGTTTTCTTGAACAGGCTTTATACTAATCGCTCGGCGCGAGAGAGTGCAGAGAGCCTGCTTCTGAGTCACACATGTTTCTTCAACTGGTGATACCATCTTGAGATACGCCATATCGAACAAATAGAACCCCCTATTCTATTTCGAACACGTCCGTCAAAACATGCAGAAATGGCTTTTTTGACGGACGTGTTCGAAATAGAACCATGATCGAACAGGGGGCGGGGTTTGGGGATCGGTCCATTGCCACAGCCAAGGAGATTACATTGGCAGTGCCAGAGAGGTCAGAATACTCGAACTGGTCTGACAGAATGCAGAGCGCTTCCTTATGATTCAGACATGTTTTCCAACTATTGATACCATCTCGAGATGGACAAATTATAAGCTGCGGTAAGCAAGTCCGCAATACTGGCTCCAATTTTCGCTAGCTGCCCCGTCCACACGACCGTATGCTATTACAGTACAATTACCACAGCAAAGGAGGTTACATTGGCAGTGCTAAAGAGGTCACTGCACTCATGATGCTAACGATTAGGGGTGGGTAGAGAAAATTCCGTTATAATCTGTTCATTTTCGAATCGGTCGAAGATCCGGTCCACTTATTTTTTTTTCAAGTCCTGCTTTTCTGGACTGGTCCAACAAGAAAGAAAAAAACGGTTTTGTACAGGTACCCACCCCAACTCAGGATTGTTATTCCTCAACAAACTTTACTATGATCGCCCCGGCGTGAGAGAGTGCAAAGAGCCTGCTTAAGATTCCGACACGTTTTCCCACATGTGTTCCTAGCTGCTGAGTCGTAGCTTTGAAGAAATACATATTCACAACATAACATTGAAGTTACCTTGAAGCGAACGAAGCGTGTGCATTGGAAGGCCATTCGGCCACATGAGACAACAAGCTTGGTTGATGGATGGTGAAAATTATCATGCTGGAAGATTGATGAACACTGGTTCTGAAGGCTTGGAGATTGTACGAATCTGTAATCGAATTAGTCAGCCATTTTGTAGCCTGGATACCAGACCCCGGCCCGTTCTCAATAATGTCTCACTCACTCACTCACTCACTCACTCACTCACTCACTCACTCACTCACTCACTCACTCACTCACTCACTCACTCACTCAAAAGTGGTTATTATGATGGCGCCTGGAAATACATATATTCTAAACATAATTATACTGTTGGACTTTCATATTTTGCATGGTCCAATTTAGATTAGAATAATAACATTCTACTAGACAATGTTACACCCCTAATACTAATCAGTACGATACAGAGAGAGCACGTGAATAAAAATTCTTAGGAACGGGAATTATACCTTTCAAACCGTATGGCAATGATGACGTCTCGCATTGGAAAATTACCTTGTACAGTACGGGCGCTCTGTAAGTATCTACTATGTCTACTATGGTGCGATTCACATTGGGCTACTACTAAGGCTAGGCCATGTTGATTTGATATTTTGGATAACATCTTATGGGAACCCCAAAACTGATGCGAGCGTGCGAATAAAAGTTGGCCCCAATAGAGATACTTGATTATTGAATCTAAGTGGTCAGTACGGTTGAACGAATGACTACATACACAGAGTACGGTATACCGAACAAATATTTTCCATTTTTGCTTCTTCATACCTTCTTCTTTGGCTCTTAATTTGGCATCCTACGATATAGAAGTATTCGTTTTCTGATTTTTCAATTTACGGTATACATATATATATTTACAGCTGCTGTGTACTTTTCACACAGTAGGGTAGGAAGCGTTTTTTAAACGGCCGAAAATTGATGCGCGCGGATGTTAGTCACATAACCTTGACACTTGACCTTCTTCTTCATAACCGCTACATACCTACCAAATATCGTGAACATGCCCCAACAGCTTCTCGAGTTATGCTGTCCACAAACAAGAGCACAGAAAGTTCGCTGCAGTACCGTAGGAAAGCGCCAGGTAAATCGTTTTCGAACTTGGCCTTCCTTTCCACAACTGCTACACACCTACCAAAAATCACAAAGTTCCATCCATTATTTCTCGAGTTATATGATGGCTGCTTCTTCGTAGTTATATGTTGTTGACATATATATAGACCCATCAACGTATGGAATAAGCGAAAACGTACTCTTGGCGAAGGGAATCCACATGGTCTAATGATGGTGACCTTGATACGATGCACATTAACGTCCGAGAGCAATCAAGCCAACGACTCGCTGCAGTGCACATTACGATGTACGTGGTGTAGTAAACGAAGGATATACATCATGACATATGTACATGTACATTTGTATTTTGTATTGCATCTTGTATTGTCAAAACCTTAACAGCCTCTGCTTGGAGAGTACGCTACCCCACCATCCATCGGATCGACATCGCAAGCTTGTGTAGAATTTAGACTTACTAATTTAGACTCTTCTACCCTTCTCCTAAATGAACACAGAAACTCGTGCGACTTCATCCTCTCTTCCCTGTAAACATTAGGCCTGATGATGCATGTGTCACGGTGGCATGGTAGTGAGTCAAGTCAAGGATCAGGACAGAGGCATGATGTTGCGGATATGATAGGCTTTATTCACAGCTCTGGTACACACGTCATTCTCTCTCTCTGTCTCTCGATCCAATCCCCTTCCCAGATACGTGTCCCTTCTCAAAACCCAGTACATCTGCTCTCAATTACCCGGGTGACACTCCCCACACCAGGGGTGATCACAGAATGATCACGATGTCACCTCGTGACACCTCACCCCGCATTTTTAAAACAATTTCCACATTGTTGACAGCTGTTATCAATTATTGATTACCGGGACATATTATCATGAAGATCATCACCGCCCTTTTTTTTCATAACAATTCTTCTACAATGCAACAAATTTAGATAAGTGATAACAATAAAAAAAGGTAAAAGAACAACGACATACTCGTACATATCAACAACAGGTCAGCGACAGTCCGACATTCACAAAACAACAACAAAAACATAACAATTTACAACAACAAAAGTTCATCAGTGGCTGCAAGGTGTCTTGCTCCAACTTCCTCCTCGGCGGCCGGCTTGCGCACTTCCGGGTGTGTCCCGGAACCACAGGGAAACGACAGGAACTCCTCTGCCCGTCGGGAAGAGGCTTGTCTTGTCCACAGAGGCCTCCCGGCTAGATGCTCCCACGACGACGACTCCTATACGACGTCGGGCCCTCAGGACATCGTTGTCCGCCGAGTTGACTGTAGAATCTCACCTGTAGAGGTTGGGGTCGGACAGGACACGCAAAGCAACCACTGACGCACACACACCGGTCTCCTAACCTCGACACCTCAACTACGTGAGTACGTCTCAACTCATCTCCTCTGCTCTCTCCTCTACGACCCTCTACGTCTCGACGTTAACATATCCTCAATACATAACACAACATACCGTATACAGACTTAACGACAACTACAAGAAACGCCGGACATATCTGACCTTCCATGGAAACAAACGAGATTTTAAAATAAACGAACTACAGAGTAAAACACATATGTCCTATCCGCTGCCGGCCTTCATGTGCCCGGATTTTCACGCTACCCGGTAGAATCCGCCGAAGTATGGCTTTCCTGGACACACTACAGCTTCAGCCCCTCCCCCCACTTACTATCAGACCCACCCGCTTTCAATATAAGTTCAACTGTACGCTTGTATATCTATAACAGTTCTATCTCTATCTGTCTATCTTACATCTAAAATGACCCATCTGGTGACTCCCCCCCACTGACTTCCGCCACGTCCATGTGATACTCGCTACTCAGCTAATCTATACTGTATGATGGCACTGACATAAATTATCTAACGTTGGTTGCCTACATTCTAACAAATCTAAAACTACTACAACAAAGCTGAACAAAGTAAGTAACAGAACTAGGCCGGTGTGCACGGTGCGTCAATGATATTATGCGAGCCCACCGACCTTCCTCCTGTGTCTCTCTCTGCCCGGGCCGCTCTTCCTCCGGTCACCGCCGCGTGGCCGTCCTGCCCTTGCCCTGCTGC
Organism: Branchiostoma floridae; assembly: GCF_000003815.2. Lineage (NCBI taxonomy): Eukaryota > Metazoa > Chordata > Leptocardii > Amphioxiformes > Branchiostomatidae > Branchiostoma > Branchiostoma floridae. Next base: position 18,196,879 of record NC_049993.1, read on the forward strand.
CGCGCCGTGTGGCCGTACTCCGCTCCCCTCGCCGCAGCTATAGGCCATTACTGTCGCGGTTATCATGATCACAGATCACTCCGAGTCAGTCTGCATCTCTCGGACGCCTCCCCTCCTGCTTCCTCTCGCCCGCCTCGGCCACCGACACTCCCTCGCCGCCTTGCCCCTTGCTGGTCAACCCCGCGGGCTCGGTACTCCGGGCCGGCGCTCTCTTGAAGTCAGCGTGCGTCTCTGAACGCCTCCTTGTCACTCCCGGTTGCCTCTGTTCCGTCCGTTGAACTTGACTCACCCCAGCCGTACTACCAGATGTCACGGTGGCATGGTAGTGAGTCAAGTCAAGGATCAGGACAGAGGCATGATGTTGCGGATATGATAGGCTTTATTCACAGCTCTGGTACACACGTCATTCTCTCTCTCTGTCTCTCGATCCAATCCCCTTCCCAGATACGTGTCCCTTCTCAAAACCCAGTACATCTGCTCTCAATTACCCGGGTGACACTCCCCACACCAGGGGTGATCACAGAATGATCACGATGTCACCTCGTGACACATGAGCGATCTTTGGGATCCCCCTGCTTTATTTTCAGATTCTTGCCGAGTGACAATTGTAAGCCAGTGTATAAATCACACAAAGTCTTGCGCTCTTTTCAAATAGCACAATACATGTTTCACCTACTCTACGGCGAACTGATCTCAGGAAAAAGCAACACCGGACGGCCGCAACTACGTTTCAAAGATGTCTGCAAGAGAGACCTAAGGGCTCTTGATATTGACACAGAGCACTGGGAGGACCTTGAAAATGACAGATACAGCTTGAGATGCACACTGCCCAGGCAGCTAAAATCAGGAGAAACCAGACTGATGTGCATGGCAGAAGAAAAGCGGACCCTGCGAAAAGAACTCTGCAACAGACCTGAGTCAGCCTACAGATGTGCCCTATGTGGCAGAGACCGTTATTCTCGTATAGGACTGTTTAGCCACAGCCGACGCTGTAGGGCTGATATCAATTAGGATTTTACCATGGTCAATATTGACCGAAGGAGGCCATAATACTGTTTCAAGAATGACACACATTGTCAGAAAAAATAGCACATTATTTTGCATCAATCCCCTATCATGCATACATGTATATACCGAACGGCATTGCAAGCTTGCGTAGAAATCACAGCCGCACACGAAACATTTGTCAAAAATGACACTCTCAGAAACACAGAATCCAGCGCAACCTTCGTCTTAATACTACGTCTTGTTTTGTAGTAAACACTCTTGATAATTTAGTTGCCTTATTTTCAAATTTCAGCTATCATCGAAACGACATTGCAAGCGCGAGTAGAAGTCATAGTCGCGTGATCTTAACCAAAACACGATACATTTTGAAAAATGACATTGTTGGGTATATAACCACACAGAAAGCAGCGCGACAGCGCTATCTTCCTCTAAATACCCCGTCTTGTTCCGTGGTGGATGGTCGTAATAACTAAGTAGCAACCATTCATTTAAATTTCAGCTATCCCCGGTGGTTATGCGAGGCGGCAACGCAAGCATGTGTAGAGACCACAGTGCCACACTCTCTCCCAAATAACACGATGCATTTTCCAAACATGACAGTGTCATGTACATAACAACACAGAAAGCAGCACTATGTTCCTCTAAATACTACGTCTTGTTCCGTGGTGGATGTTCGCAATAACTTAGTAGCAACCATTCATTTAAATTTCCGCTATCCCCGGTGGTTATACGAGGCGGCAATGCAAGCATGTGTAGAAATCACAGTGGCACACTCTCTCCCACATAACACGATATATTTTCCACAAATGACATTGTCAGATATACACAGACATAACCACACAGAAACCAGCGCTAGGACCTTATCGCCTCTTACCTGTCGACGGCTCGCTTCGTTTCGAATAACGCAGAATCCGCGGGCGGCTTGTGTCCTGCGCACAAACTGGGCGGGAGCAGAGGATAGTCTGTTTAGCAGGCCTTTCGGACGGGCGTCCTGTTTTGCTTAAAGGTGATATCTCACTGCACTTGGGGCACCGGTGCGGCACTGCGGTGTGCGTTAACTGCGGCACTGTTGTGTTATTTTCGCCGATTTTTTTATTATAACTTAGATATTGCGTAATTTGTAAAAGTATGATTTAGAAGACAACAAAATACACGAAACGTAAAAAAAAATTCGTTGTTTATCTCTAAAAGTCATGCCGCACCTGTTCCCGAAATAGTTTTACTTTACCTTTACTTCTATGTATCTGGATCTGTATGGTCAGTACAACAACCTTTCGTAGGCACGCAGGGCGGCAGCAGCTGGTTATATTTATTTCATACACTGAAAGAACTGTCACACCGAACTTTTGCACATCAATCGTTTGATTTTGATTTGACTTGATTTATTCTGATGTACAGAGAGAATTACAGCAAGTGCTTCCCAACTGGCCGTAAGCTCATATCAAGGCCTAGCCATGGTAACTGTACAATATTCAATATCAGCATTACATCAACCATTCTTTAAAAGAACGAAGACCTTTATTGTGTATAATATCCACTGGCTCTCTCCTTTATCTTATTCCTTCATCTTCTATTCTATCCATCTTGATTCCGTTTCCAATGTGTAATTATAAAGCTATCTAGCGAGGAATTCCCTGCGTACTGCGTGCTGATTACATGTCAGTTGTTGTTATACCTGGTTCCATGTAGTGTGTAAACGTACCGACCAGAGTCAAATTAAACATGCAATGAGAAACATATCACAAGCCCTCCAAAAGAGAGTACTACAACCTGTAACTACTACTGTCAGTCAGTCTACTGTACAGACTATGACTCTGCGCGAAGGAACTAAACGACAATGGAGACTACAGTATCCGCAACGCTAGAGTGAAATTTTTGGTACAACAGAGCCCGGCGGGGGAGTATACGGGAACGAAAAACAAAAAGACAACAAAAAGTTCGCACAAAAAAAACACAAAATTACTAAATTATTATTTTAAAATATTAACTTATTTTTGAATAATTTACAAAAATCATTTGAGAAACTTAATCATTGGCATAACGTATTTCTTGACTTTAATTTTCCGTTCCCGTTCGCAAACAGCCCGGCAGTTGCCCCAGCTTGAAACTGTAACCCTCTAACATAAGCCTGCGGAGAGCCTACGTACAGGCGAGGTTTCAGCATTCCGGGGGCGTCTTGCCCATCCCTGGATACCTCCCGCTAAGGATGGCGCCAAACCCGGAGCACGGTGCCGTACTGACACAGGGATAGACCCCAATTAAGGTACGGCCACCACGGAGACTGTGACGTCATCGCGCCATGACAGGCGCGTCATGTCGTGACGTCACTTGTGTGACATTGGGGAAGTCGGCATGACAAACATGTGGTGATTTAATGATGATATTTATTCGCATGTTCCTGTCCATATGGGCTAAATGCAGCAATTCGATCGTCTTAGGCTTAGGTCACATTTCCAAACCGGGGCCTGGTCGGGATGTCAAATTGTATACCTAGGAATATACACAAATCATGCCTATGAATCATATTTTACATTTTGTGCAGCTTGGTGTCTTTCATATCATTCTTTTCGCTCCCCAAAGCTGCCCGGCCGGGCCCCTGATTGGAAATGTGACCTAGGCCTTACATGGGATACTAATGGCTACATGTAAGTCACATGTAGTGTTATAAGTGAACAATTGGGTAAAAACATCTGGAGCTATGCTATCAGAATATCTATTGCTTGCATGCCTCTTCCCTTTTCATGAAACAGATGTACACGAACTGAAAGAGTTTTTGTTAATATAGCGCCATAGGAACTGTCTCTTACATGAAATGACCAAATCCTTTAAGTAGATTGTTCTCTATATTATATTCAAGGGCGATTGATTTCGAAGATCCAAAGTCAAGTTCTTCATCGACATCCGATGGACGAACATCATTATATTCAACCCTACGATTTTGAGTTTCAACAAAAATGCAAAACTTATGGAGCTCTCGTCGAATGTCATACGATGAATAAAATCCACAAAAGCGACCGCGTCCGAATTGCTTACTAGTATCTGTTAGGGTCATTAACCTTTAGAAGGTCATTGAACCCATATTGAGCTGGCCAAACAAACATACTCCATACATTTGGGACGGCACTTAACATTTTTGAACTACCCTTATAAATCAGTTAAGCCTGATATCTCTATAAAGGTGGGGTCACACATGCAAATATATATTCAAGTCCGTTTGAGGTGCATATGAAGCTCTTAGTCTCTACCAGGCTCCACAGGTCGCGGGAAAAATAATACAAATTGGACAAATATAGATACATAACCTGCCAGATGAGTTAGCTGACCGAGAAGTATGGTTAGCGACCCAGCTAACTCGTCTAACATGTTACCTGTTTACGTTTGTCCAATTTCTATTATTTTTACAACGACCTGTGGAGCCTGGTGGAGGTAAATACTCCCATGCGTGCCTCATACGGACTTAAATATATACGCAGGTGTGACACTGTGACCCCACCTTAAGTAGCAGAGTGCATAATAATAGACATGATAAATGAACATGTGATTAGGACAAGTTTCTGAACATGCCTTTTGGCATATCTTACCACCTAGCTGCCTAACCTTCATCGATGTAAGCTTTGACCTACTCTCCAAGCAGAGGTTAGGCGGCTCCGGCTGTTTTTTAACGTTTTTTTTAGTCGTTTTTATCGGGCTTTCTATTTTGTCATTCTTCTTGAAGTACGCCAGCCAAGGTTTTGACACAGCCAGATAATATACAAAATAGAAAGCCCGATAAAAACGACTAAATAAACGTTAAAAAAAAACAGCCGGAGCCTAACCTCTGCTTGGAGAGATGCTTTGACCTACTTGTATCTACTTTCATTCCATTTATTTTATTTTGCCAGTGTACAATAATTATGTCAGCGTGCACGCGCTAACAGCGGGGTGCTATTTCTGGTGTGCCCTACTTTTTCTGAGAAATGGAACCTGATTGAATATAAATCAAGATATTTTTAAAACACGGCCAGACAATTAGTATGTTTTGCAAGCTGTCATAATCGAAGGGGTCGCCGTCCTGTTAGCCGGTTTAGGGTGTAGCAAGTAAAGGTTATGGATGAGATCAGCGCGCATTAATTTTTACCTGATTTCGAAAAAAAAGGATAATTTTTTCGCACTGCCGATGGTGAACATATAAAAGATAGGAAAATCTATTAAAATATATTACATGTAGTATTAAGGTACCAATAAGGAAAGGCGACAACTACATGTAGTACACAATAGATATGTAATGTTGACAACAGCGTCACTTACAGTGTTATTTATTGCAGGAATAAAAGTCTTCTTAGCCTGAGTACCATCCTCCGTTGTGACGACTGGCTTAATACTTTCGCTTGCTAACCACGTGATGAGCAAGCGAAAGTACTGAGCCAGCGCGCAAGCGAAAGTATTGACACAGGATGAGGATGGTACTCAGGTTTAAGTCTTCTTTCTAGCTTACGATACCATCTTTTTTCGTGGTCTTGAAATTTAAACTTTAAATTAAAGATGTAGGTGTCTTGTTTTTTCCACCTTATTTTCTCTTCGCAGGCTCACATTGGACTGATTCTGGGAGTCTGCATATATATATACCTATAATTTATTTGCTTTGGCCTTGTAAGATAATCACATTTTCCGAGTACGCAGATGGCTGCTGTTTGCGCGCTAAAAAAAACTGATTAGAAACGTATCAGAAACGTATAATGGTGTAGTTAACGCGATTGAAACAAGCATGCCAAGGCATTTACTTAATTTCCAAGCACCTTTACGTTGCCAGAGAAGCCAACCCCACAGCTCTCTAGTCTGTCGGTACTCACCACGTCATGGCTGATGTTGAGGACATGTGTTCGCGCCCGGGCCTCTCCGGTATTTGTTGCGCACTAGCGTCGCCACTGGGAGTACAGCGGGAATTTTCATACAGACGAACAAGCCGCGGTGCGAGCGGGTTTTAATTCTTAGAACATTTAATTATTCATGATAACCTCAAATCGGCCTGCAGGCCGCTTTTCATTGAAGTTGCGATGGAAGACGTAAGGGTCAGACAAAGTATATAACAGAGATACAGTTTACATCATTCAAAGTCCTAATATACACATTTATTTTTACACATACTGATGGATCTTCGGCATGTGGGGAGGGGTCGGAAAAACGAAGGTCACGTTCGATAAGGGCCCCCTGAAGGCTTTCTACGGTACTGCAGTGGAACTTCCGGTTTTGATGCTTTTTTTATTCACGACTTCACCAGAAGGTAATAAAGCGTAGTTTTTGCCATGTCTGTCTGCGTGCATGTGCCCCTTTTTGTCTGTGGGCCGCAGTGCAGTCTGGGTACGGGGGTGAAGTCTGCCATCTCTAATTGCCTTGACTATTTGTTTCAAAGGCCAAATGAATGATCTATGCTTTCATCTTTGGCGAGCAGACTTCAGAAAGAGCCTTGTATCGCAAGTACAGACGTGACAGCAGTGAATTAATGACTACGTGGAAATCTTTAATTACAAAACGTAATCACAGCATATTATGAGCACATTCAATCACTAACTTGATCATATTGCGAAACTGAGAAAAGTAGTACAAATCTACAAAATGGTTTGAAACAGAGCTTTTTAACGCAGCGGTAGAATCTCTAATCTATAGATAACACAGTATTGTATATATAGTGAAAAAAATATAAAAGGTTCGAAGAAATTGTTGGAGAAAATGAGTTCAAAATTAGTCTGTCGTCTCGCTTGTTTGTGCATTTTTCATCTCACGTCCTGATGCAGTGATCAAATCGCAGCCTGGTAAATTGGATGTCGCTTAAAATCTTATCAATATCTTGACGCCTACCTGCCGCTAAAATATGCATTACTTCTTCAGTCTTTTAGGCCCCCGTTCCTCTGGACGGCGATCGCAATGCAACTTCACTGTGATCTAAATTAGAATCGTATAACTTAACTTCGTAATTACAATATCATGCAATTCGTAAATATATGACTGAAAAGACAGCACAACACACAAAGTGAAAATAAGTTCGTTAACCGATATACCAAATCGCTCGGACGTATCAACGTCGCCTCACTAGTAGAAAATTTAAATTTCTTGTCTGCGACGCGCCATTTTTCTTCTGTCCTTCAACCCACTTCGGGTCCGACATATCCCGAATTCATCAATCAGATACTAGTATATCATCCCGCCATATTAGTAACTAATCTAGTCGAAACGACTCCAGTATTTGATGGATCCACTATCAATGCGCGTCCAACATCGCTTCCGTCGTGCTAAAATACTGTAAATGCAGAAATGTTCGCGGTAGTTTTATGTTCACGGTTTTCGCGGTGGCCACTTCACCGCGAAGTTAAAACAACCGCGAACATTTTCCATTAAAGTATGTGACTACAGTCTACTCTATGGCGCTACCGCGAACTTAAAATCGCCGCGAAAACTCGATTTTTCCCGCTAACGACTCCAGCATTTGATGGATCACGTCCTACATCGCTTCCGTCGTGCTAAATTATACTCTTGATAAACTCACTTATCATCCGCCGTCAGACGGGACTACGTTATCACTGCATCGATATATCATAGTCACTTTCAGCTGGGAAATATTGGACGCCATTGAAGCTCAATAAATTGTTGTGGGGGGTACTACGATGTTTTTTAGAGTAGATACATATGAACTGAATAATGGTATTTGGAGGTCAACTATACTTTTCCTTAATATAAAAGTTATAAAAACCTTTGAACGTAACAAGTTCAAATAATATTTGAAAAAAACACGTAATTTTACTGGCGCATTCAACTTAATCACCTGTATGTTTAGAAGTAACAGAAAAAGCGTAAATAATCAACTTAAATAATCTGTATGAGACAAATAATGCATGACAATATTTGGTCGATATCTATGCTGTATATCTATGCTGATATCTCGTTGTTCCAATCTGAAGACATGATTCCGAACAGGATTACTTTCTCAGGGGAGTGAAAGAGGTCATTTACATCAGAGACTGCCAACCTTCCCTCAACCGAGACGGGGGCCGATACCGACTTCCAAGCACCTTTGACCCTTGCTGACGTCAAATTTTCGGTCTGGATGTGTGACATACAAATGTAGGCATTGGGCCATTTTAACTTGATAAGGATCAGAGTAGCCTGATTAAATCTCGCTTATAGCAGCCCGCCAAACATCCGCCGGCCCCCTAGAGGGGCCAGTTACAGCCCTGGACAGAGGAGTTTGTGTTACACAGACTAGGATCAGAGGACCGATCGAAAGCTTGTTGGTAAGCGCTTTATTTTGGGTAATGATATGAAGTTTAGAATTGCAACATAGATAATGTGTACCGACTTGTTTAACCACCGTGGGTCCCCATGGGGGAATCCGGAGCCGCGGAAATAATCAATTCTTCCCCTCTGTGATTTACCGTGACACGTGTCTCCCTCACAACCCACGTGTGACGTCACGCTACGTCATCACATGACGTCATCTCACTACAGCTCACAGAACTTGGACGTCAAATTCATTGATGAGTGTAATCAGATTATCGATCTGTATTGTTAAACTAAGGGGGGAAACTAACGATACGAACTGTCACAAGTTATTTGGAGATGGGCACACCGACCCTATGTTGGATTTGCAACTTTTAAGACTAGCTCGAAAAAATCCCCCAAGCGAATGAATTATGTTTTTAATCATCAAGGGTTAAACTAATTATAATATTGATGATAAAGCAGGGAGGAAAAGAGGGAAGAAGGATGGAAGAATGGACGAACATTATCCCAAAATCGATCATTCCATTCAGCTCGAAGCGCTGACTGTCGCCCACAAAGACAGAAAAACCGCTATGCTAGAGCCAAGGACTTAAACAACGTCCTTCCCTATAGCGGACTCCTTCACAACTTGGTCCATTCCCACACATAAGTTATCGTTACCAGCTTACTGCCTATTTCCCATTTGCCTTTACTGGGAAATCCGCCTCATAAACTAACGAGTGAGCGCGGGCGAACCGAGGGGCACTGAATTTTTCGTTGTATTTCTTCTCATAATACACTTTTGATGGCCATTTCTTCTTATACTGGGTCGTTTGTGCTGCCACAAATGACTCAGTTCAGAAAGAAATGGTCTGCAAAAGTGTATTGTGCGGGGAAATACTGAAAAAAGGCCCAGAGAGCCTGCTATGGGGGCTATAAATTGTGTGAAAAACTCTGGTTGACGGAAGAGAGTGGGCGACAACTTATTATCTATCATTCATTAGATACTAGTAGTTGGTATCTTGAGATTCGGCCCAGTGCCGAGTTGCGTAGCCGTATAAATAACTATTAAAACTTTGCAGGAAAAATAAGATTTAACAGCCGTGAATGTCACGTCTCTTTACATTCATGTTTAAAACAACTCCGTTAAGTTTGTGAGGAAACTCTGGATAACGAATGTGGGCGGACGACCACGTATAACTCATTAAAGTGACTGTGCCAACAATGTTACAAAAATATAACGGTACATCATTATATTCAATCATATTAACCATCACTCAACGAACATACATATAATGATTAGTCTCTACCAGACTCCGGCCTGGCCGATATATAATACGGTACTTAGGTCAAGTTAGGAATAAAAGCCTAGTAGCCTAGGAGTGAACTAACCGACCAGCGGATAGCTGGATAGACCGCATAAGACTGACTGAAATCTCATGGCAACTTATTTGTCCCTATTTCATGTATTTGGCCAAATTCTTCAATTTTTTTTAAAATCCAGCTGACACGTCTGCTTGCTTGGGAGCTACATACGAGTAATGACCGTGGGTGGGCTCAAACGCATGAAGAAGTTTTTATTTATTCATTCTATTAAAGCCTAGCTAGGCGACCAGCTGTAATAAAATGGAGCCCTGTGTTGAGGGCCGGGGTAGTAAAAATAACTACATGTACTAGAATGTGACGAGAATTCTAGAAATAAGGGAAACGGCTAAACCTTAGGGATGGTTATATGTCTGGCCGCATTTCAACAATCATGAAACATTTTTGTGTGTTTACGCGCCAGATGTTATCGATCAGTTGTCAAGGATACATTCCGAATATGTTGGGAGGAATGAGTACGTAAACGATTATCAAATCAACCGTTATACGATATCTATCTGCCTATCTTATTACCTGGATGTCTATATATTAAACCTTCATCGACGTACTAGTAGCATTCTTACAGTCGGATTTGCTGTAATTATTTCCTCTCTACGTCAAGAAAGTAATTTCCTTCTCCATACATAGACAGCAATAGAATGTCAGTAACAGCGAGTTTCGTATCGAAATGTTAACTCCAAGGACACATCCTTGTTTATACCCCATAGCGCACGCGCCGAAAGCGAAGGTATCTTTCTTTGTTGCCGGTAGCTCATTTGCATATTCATGATGCAATCACAGCTGTTTCATCGAAAACCGGAGGGTCAACATGGAAGTACCGTAAGATCCGTAACTTCGTTAATTATGGTGACTAAGCCACGTTTTGGCATGCCTTGTCCTATCAAATTGATTCTGTAAATATAATAAACATATTGTGGTACAAAATATCGTAGAAACTATTCACAGAAGACCATAAGCGAACCAATATAAACGAAAAACCGATTTCTTATAAACCCCAGCGTACCCTCAGTTTCCAAGCCGGCGAAATAATGTATAGACCGATGACTCATCATATATGGGGCGTTTTTCGCCGCAAAAATGTATTAGGATAATAAATACATACCTGTACCATTTTGGCGACTTAACCGTGGCACAATCAAGGAGTAAAAATTGAACCACAGGCGTTGTAGAGTAAAAACCGGCGTTACTATGGGGGAGGGGGGCGCTCGCCGGTAAACTTTACGTCACACACGTGTATACACCCGGCGGCATGAACACTTACGCAATTATCACAAGAACTAGCCCCACATTCACATTTTTAGCCAATCATACATTCAAGATAAGAGTACAAGGTAGAATTATTTCTACAGTAAAGAACCAAGCGTACCTTTTTGGATTTTCGCAGCTACCGGCGAGTTTCGGATTTTCCGTCTGGCTTCCGTCTATCCCGCGCGATTTCGTCAGTAGCCGCCACTCTGGCTGGGGGTCAAAGGTTACTAGGTCTGCTCTTATATTTCCGCCCGTGCACATCAAATTACACAGACTGGTTTCACCTTGATCAAACAAACGTGTTGGGGTCGTTTTGATAACGTGTAGCAAACTACTGCATGCTGAAAAATGTCGGTGATGTGGGGGGACGGTTTTTAAAAGGACTTTGGACCGACGGCAAATAATTAAGTAATCAATCACCTAATTTGTCCCAGTTCTATACAATTCTTTTCAGCGGAACAACCTCCTTTGCCATATTTGCCGAGCAACCAAAAGAGCCTGGTCACTTGGTACGTTACTAGTACAATGTAGTCTAAGCCCTGGGCAGAAGTAACTGGAAGTTCGTCGATTTTTAATATCAATCAATGGGGTCAAAAGCTTTCACCCCGTGAACTTCAAACAAAAACCTTTGTTCTCACTAACTTCAGTGAGGATCTTAAGTAAACTATCGTGGAAACATTGCTTCGTGGCAGCAACACCTTCAGAATTTTCGCTGAAAAGTCACCAAAAAATTTCAAGAACAGACTATGCTGTAATACAGTAGAAGCCAGTTAATTGCACAGCGGATTAACACACACTTCTGTAACTGCATGGAATCCCAAAATTCCAAACAGGTGCCGTCCAGCTGGATAACTTCGCAATATTGCACCATCCGGATAATTGCACGAAATCCACTGGCAAATAGGCAGTGCAATTAAGCGGCTTCTACTGTGGAGTAGAAGCCGCTTTGGGATTCCGTGCAGTTAAAATTCATTTACATAAAAACAGGAGTGTGCGTTAATCCGTTGTGCAAGTAACTGGCTTCTACTGTATTGCCTCACAGGTCAGATGTTTCGAATCTATATTTTAATGGCATACTGAGTTATGAACGGCCGTGAAATGCCTGTAGCGCAGTTGTGCTTGGCCAATTTGAACTTCTGATGATATGAATGAATAAAGGTTCAAACAAACAAACAAACAAACAGTGTGTTTATGCTCATTGTGTTACCTGGATCTCATTCCATACATATTTGAATGATTTTTGCAAGACCGTACCCAAAGGCTAATTGCAAACAAAAGTAAAACAGTGATATGCACAATTGTTAAATATCTAGATAAATTTAAAGGGAACGCCATCCATTCTTAACCTTTTTGTACTCTATTTTGAAATCTCAAGTGTCGAACGGCTTAGTCGAACAAACAGATTGAAGATGAGAGAGCGAAAGAAATCAATGAAAGTGCGCAAATGACATGTCGACATACATGTAGCTTTTCATAATGCAGTTTGCAAATGTATCGCTATAGGCCGCTGATAGACGGTTGTCAATCGATGCAAATGCATGTTGTTTGAAAGCTAGTCGCTAGATGTCGCTGTGAGACCGTCAGACTGACCTTGGGCAATTCATAGCAGCTAAACGCGATTAAAAGATTCATTTACATAAAAACAATACAATTTTGCAAGCAATATGGTATGTCAAATTGTATTGTTTTATTATAAATATTTCTACTTTATGATATTTGTCCTTTTTGCCGAATAATTTGCAGAACTGCAGTTATATAACATTTATTGCTTTGATGCGGTGGTAGTGGGACCCTGACAAGGTGAACCATAAAACCATGGCGTTGTCGATGCTGTTAGTTCGGAATTCTGCGGCGATTTCCCGTCTTGGGATGTTGTCTGCACCTTTAAGATCCGCTGCCTTGTCTTCGAGACTGGCAGCACCGATGACAACAACAGCACAGGAGGAAATGGCGAAATTCTGGGACAAAAATGCACAGTAAGTTGTAGGGGTCATGAATAAGGGTTCTTACTCATGTTACTCAAGATGTTGTTCCCTATCTTATTAATAAACCAACGTCATGTACTTTTGTTTGGGCCACTGTAGTATGAATTTTCACATATAGATACCCCTTGTGCCTATGTTTAAGCTAATAACGCAAAATTTGATAGAAACATTGCGTTATATCATGTACAACTTGCTATGTAATTTTGGAACATACAAATTATGAAATGGGGTAGAGACATATAACATGTTTTTGTGTTAAGTTGGGGTAGAATGAAGGCAATCAGAGATGGCAGACTTCACCTCTTTAGTAATAATTACCATCAGAGAGAACATATACAGAATTTGTTCACATATAGACGGTTACTGACAGTGACTGTTCAAAAACTATATTTCCCTCCCTTCAGCCAGAATGATATAACGTTATTTTTATTACTGCTCAGTTTCTCAAGCCTGTCTACCATTGACTGTCCATTTATTGAGATTTGCAACACAAGGACCCCTACTCTTATCGATAAGTGTTGGGTTCTTAAATGTGCTGGAGATGTGACTCTCCTCAAACATGGGACCTTCATATTTAACGTCCTATCCGAGGGATAGCCATAACCAAAACTAGGTAGTCGTTTACACCTGGGTGAAGTGAGAAAAGGCTTGTCAAGTGCCTTTCCCAAGTGCAGAAGATTACATTGGTAGCATATCAGCAGGTTTGAACCCAAGACCTCTGGGTTCTGGGCCAAACACCCAGCCCTTTATAGGCTTTAACACACCATACCATTTGTGTAGAATTCACTAGAAAGAAGCATCCCACCCTAGATTTGTTTGTAATAAAACCTTACAAGCAAAACAAAACTTGTTACAGACTGCTGATACTTTGTCGAATCTTTCTTCTGCAGGAAGAAGCGGCCGATGTCGCCCCACCTGACCATCTACAAGCCCCAGCTGACGGCCATGCTGTCCATCACCCACCGCGGGACCGGAGCCGCCATGGCGGGATGTACGCACACTTCTGCATTCTGTACAAAAGGGCTACAGTCAAACCTGTCTATAGCGGCCACTCAAGGGACTGGAGAAATATGGCCACTATAGACAGGTGGCCACTATAGAGAAAATGTTGATCAATTGACCATGAGCAAACTACACATGATTTCAGTTTCCACTATAATCTTTCTCATCAAGTAACATTGTCTCGATTGGTAAATTCACAGACAAAGACTTGCAATAGGCAGTGTTTCTGTATCAACGGGACTGGAAATCGTGTGGCCATGACCGCGTTGGACAGGTGGCCGCTAAGCCTATTTCTTAATCATTACGAATCCAAGGGACCGACAAAAAGTGGCCACTATGGCCAGGTGGCTGCTATACAAAGGTGGCCGCTAATACAGGTTTGACTGTACCTTCAAAACTGGGCTGTCTCCAGGGCCCATCATTCTGTCTTGGGCCGGAAATTTTTTTGTTTGATATGACAGAGAGAAAATTCACCCTGTCTGTCTGTCCCAGAAATCTGAACTTCATGACATTAATTTGATAGAAATATGTTTTTGTAACCTTAAAAAGACAGATTCGACGTAGCCTTTAGCCTTCTTAATATGAGTATAAGGCAAACACTCAAAGTTATACCAACTAGGCTATTATACTGGTGGAAAGATAGCTATTGGCTCTTGATTAAGTGATCTATGTGGTTTCTCCCAATGGTATCACACCAATGTGCCCTCCCCTAATGGTATCCCCCCTATGTTCCAGTTGTGTATGCGTTCTCCGTGGGGATGCTTGTGGTGAACCCCCTGCTTGGCTGGGACTTCCCAACCATTTTCAACTTTGTGAGTATACAACATTATTCAGTAGAAGCCAGTTAATTGCACACCGGATAATCGCACATTTCTGTTAATTGCACGAAATCCTCAAATCCCATGGTGGTGCGGTTCAGTTTAATAACTTCGCTTTGTTGCACCAGCCGGATAATCGCACGAAATATACTGGCAAATAGAGTGTGCAATTAAGTGGCTTCCACTGTATAATGTTTTTTATTTACAATATCATGTCCGAAGGCTAATTGTACAGTCTCAAGGACTAAGAGAAGATAGTGTGATACATAACACTAGTGCCTAATCAACTATATGGTACAATGTATAGTTATTGTATACTATTGTTGCAGTCCTTAGGACGGAACGTTAAGCCGTGGTCCACTGTTCATTGTCCTTGTCGAAAAGAGCTAGGGAAATTTCCCTGGTACAATGAACCTGTAAATACTGTAGCGTCTGTTTTCTTTGTGATGACCAGTGGAAGACTAGCTCTTCAGCTATCAGATCGAGATCACTTTCCTTTCATGCTACAGATCAAAAGCCTTGAGATCCTAATATGCTTAACTGTAGTCCCTATATGTGTCACTCTACAGATGTGCATAGATACTAAACTGTAGTCCCTATATGTGTCACCCTACAGATGTGCATAGATACTAAACTGTAGTCCCTATATGTGTCACTCTACAGATGTGCATAGATACTAAACTGTAGTCCCTATATGTGTCACCCTACAGATGTGCATAGATACTAAACTGTAGTCCCTATATGTGTCACCCTACAGATGTGCATAGATACTAAACTGTAGTCCCTATATGTGTCACTCTACAGATGTGCATAGATACTAAACTGTAGTCCCTATATGTGTCACTCTACTGTATAGATGCTAAACTGTAGTCCCTATGTGTCTCACTCTACTGTATAGATGCTAAACTGTAGTCCCTATGTGTCTCACTCTACTGCATAGATGCTAAACTGTAGTACCTATGTGTGTCACTCTACTGTATAGATGCTAAACTGTAGTCCCTATATGTCTCACTCTACTGTATAGATGCTAAACTGTAGTACCTATGTGTCTCACTCTACTGCATAGATGCTAAACTGTAGTCCCTATGTGTCTCACTCTACTGCATAGATGCTAAACCATAGTCCCTATGTGTTACTCTACTATATAGATACTAAAACTGTAGTCATGTGTTACTCCACAGATCAAAAGCCTTGAGATCCACCCCTGGTTGATCCTAGGAGGGAAGTGGTGTATGGCCTGGCCCATCTCCTACCACGCTATGAACGGCATCCGACATCTGAACTGGGACGCCGGCTATGGGTTCGACATGAAGGTAATTTGTTGGTTTGTTTAGTTTCTAATCTCCAATAATGGCACGATTGTATTAGTCATGAGTCAACACTTACTCACTATCTGGTTTATTGTTTAATTTATGAACATTACCTACTATTTATAAATCATGGAATGCAATACATTTTGCTATATGAATATCCATTGAAGCTGACAAACATTTCATCAAACACTTTTTACACATCGTCCTCATACAAGATAGCCATAGCAAGAATCAAGTTCATGCTTCTGACATGGATTGTGGATAACCCGACAATTTTCATCAAGCCCTTGAATTATGTCAACTTTGACTGTACATGTAGCACTAGTTCACCTTTATCCGCGGAGTAACCTATATCCGTTTTATCTAATTAAAAAAAGGAAAACAGGTTATTTGAGGATATCAAGTTGACGGGTTGTGTTTTCATATAGTTTAAAAATATTGCAGTTTGAAAGCACCGTCCGTCGACTTGACACCCTGTTTTTAAAACAACGGAAATAGGTAACCTTACGGATAAAGGTCAACTAGCATTAGATAATTTCCAAATGATTCTGATCCCCGTTTGCTCTGTCTCCACAGGTCCTGTACAGGTCAGGATGGTTCGTGTTCTTCGGGTCCTTCCTGCTCGCTGATCTCATGCTGTACTTCTTGTAATGGTCCAAGAACAGAAGATGTTATAGCACTGTAGAAAAATTATGTGAATATTAGAGAAGCAAAAAACTGGCACACATATACAATATTGTGAAGCTTTTGAGTTATTATTTGTGCTGACTTGTGTTTATTGCATTGTGTTAAGATATTTCTGACGGCTCATTTGTTTTGTTATATCACATCCAAAAGATAAACGGCTATAGTAAATACTAAGTGTACAAGACAAAATAAACAAGAACAAGTCTGAGTAATTACATTTGTATCTGAAAGAAGTCTTGCTATAGCCTTAGTACCATCCTCTGTAGTGACGGCTGGCTCAATCCTGTTGCTTGCTAACCGTGGCATTTTTATAAATAAATAAACACATATTGTATTCATGTTACGTTGTCACTGGGTCGGTGTGTACTGGTACGGTATGTGTAAATGTGCACATAGCTTTAGATCTGTCCAACAAGAATTCACATCTATTAAAGCTTAAATCTTAAAAACTTTGAATTGGCACAAGCTGGCCCCAACATGTTTGCCTGAATGTACTATGTGTAACTGCCTGGCCTGTCGTGTTCCCATGGTGTTGCTTTACTTATGTCTTCTACGACTGTGCAGTTGTCAATAAAGATAACAAACTTGCCTGTGTGAGTTGGTCAGTGTCTTTTATTCATGAGACTTATGATTAGGCTTTACGGCGAGAGACAGAAAACTTGCATCTGGCTCTGTTTACTCCAGTAGCGCGCGTAGTCCAGTGGTTAGTGGCCCTGACTCTGGAACTAGAAGCCGTGAGTTCGATCCCGGCTATGTCGCTCACCCGACATGCACGCTACCGGAGAGGGTTGCAGTCCATAGGGCAGGACGTTAAGCCGTGGTCCACTGTTCATTGTGCTTGTCGAAAAGAGCTAGGGGAACTTCCCTGGTACAATGAACCTGTAAATACTGTACATAGCGTCTGTCCTCTCTGTCACGACCAGTGGAAGACGAGCTAAAACTGGATCGAGATCACTTTCCTTACTACCTGAAACAAATTACCTTCCACTGGCTGTTTTCATTACTTTGGCAATGTTTATCTAAAATCTGAGAACAAAGCCTATGTATTGTATGGACTGGGGGAAACTACAAGTATTACAACTGTTGAACATGAGCATGAAGATTGAATTTGACATTCGACCTTCATGCTATACAGAGTAACTTGATCCCTCTGTCCATACCAATTGATAAGACTCGGTTCTCAGATTTTACAAAACAAAACATTGCTTGAGTGGTACTTCCTTCTCTTAAATCCTTGCTGAAACTATGTATTGTAAAGCTTTTGGGTTATTGTTTGTGCTTATGTGTGTATTCCATGATACATGTATCAAGATCTTTCTGATTGCCTATTTGTTGTGTTATAACTTATACAATTTACACAGGTCGCCAATGTTTCTGTATTTCATCTGAATTATCAGTACCACTGTAACAGCTACTGGTATCTGGAAGTTATTTCACTTAAATAGTTATACACTAGGGGTGGGTACCAGTACAGAAGATTCAGGTACAGGTACGGTCTCAAGTGCAGAAATTTAGTGAAGACGACTATCAACTCTCCTCTATTTCAGTCATGTTCTTGGACTAATAAGCCTCAAAAAATATTAACATTAACATGCCACCTTAGTGTCAGTATAATCTGTTTATTTTCTTAATCCATCTAAAATCCCTTCCACTAAATTTTTTTCAGTTCCATTTTTTCCGAACCAGCAAGAAAAAAGTTTTGTAAGCGTACCCACCCTACTGTAATGTTGATTTAATGAATAAAGAAATAAAGTACAGTGGAAGCCAGTTAATTGCACAACGGATAATCGCACACTTCTGTTAATTGCACGAAATCCCACGGTGGTGCAGCCCAGCTTAATAACTTCGCTTTATTGCACCATTCGGATAATTGCACGAAATGCTCTGGCAAATTGGGTGTGCATTTAAGCGGCTTCTACTGTACCAAAAAATGAATCACATGCAGACTTGCAAACAGTAGACTGACAACTTCAGATTCAAACTTATCGGTTTTATTTGAGCACTGAGAGAGGTACGTGTGACAGAAGGTCTGTTTCCGAGAACAAAGCTTGGATGTTGAATGCAGGAAGAGTCGACTGGACGACGCACAGCAGCCAGAACTTCCGAAATTTCGTGGTTTGAGACAGTTTTCACCCCCACCAAACTCCTAAATTCACCCCCAAAATCATGGCACAATCCTGATGGTGTTCTCGATATACTGGGAACGACTTTAAAATCGCAATTAGGCAGAAAGCTGGCATAAGAATGTGTACAACACGCCGTCCTCTGCAAAGTATCATGAACAGCGATGGTACCAAGTCGCCGAACTTTTTACCAAATAGCTTTGTCGAACTCCCATGCATCGTTTCAAGAACACCTCATAGCCATACTGTAACTGGGTGATGTGGGAAAAGTCTGACAGGGGTGCAAGTATTCAGAAATGAGTATTAATGCTGTCACGGCTGCAAATATGTACAGTCTATTGAATGTTCCACATCGCTTGTCTGCATTACTGTATGTAGGAGTGGAAAACATCATATAAGCACAACAAGCGTCGCTTCCCTCCTTCTCTTTGTCCAATGAACGAACAAACATACGTTTATGTCCTGCACAGATATGTATCTACAATGTTGCTTTTTCTCTGCACAGTCGACAAGTTTTCTGAGGGTAAGGATAAATCGGTCGGTTGTACAAAACGTGCCCGCTAACAGAACTGAGCTTCAAAGACGTACTAGTGTCACATCGGCAAAGTAAATCTAACCCCAGAGAAGGTGAGACTGGAGAGGTCTACTCTATACACGTCTCTGTTACTTCATCTCTATCTTTGTCTTTAGACTCCGTAGCAATATTCTCTTTTCTTCTGATACTTCTCAAATAAAAATATATAAAACAAAACAGTTCAAGTTGGTCGTACGGCGGTAGTTGTAACGCTACCACGAAAACCTTTCCCATTTCGTGACCAATGAATGCAGCTTTCGGACTCAAAACACTAATAATGTCCTTTTCAAACAAAGTGGACTTCGACCAAAAAAAAAAAAATCACTGCATAGCATACTATTGACAAACAGTTCTTAGAAAAGGATGTGATAAACTCAAGTTCAAATTCCTGGATTCTCTTTCAAGTTCGAGTTCTGTTGGCATCCATTCTGCTTTTTACAGTCCTCAAAAAAACAGTTATTTTATTTTTTTTACTATCATGATTCCAAAAATATCTCCATTGGGTAGAACCTCTGTTAGGTGCAGAGATGATTCAACAAATACACAATACATCGTTATACACGTCATGCCGCCCTATAGTGTACTTCTCTCAGCTAGGATAATTTCTTTGGGTAGTATATATATATATTGTGTAGCCTCACTGGGTTGTTTTCTCTCTTTCAAGTACGCAGAGAAAAAAGCCCAGAATTTTTGTTATCATTTTTTTTTACCCCCACCACAACCAACAATCGCTTTATTTTTGTACAAACAGAAATCGTCAAGCTAGCAAACTACTCAACAGTTCTCTTCTGCCTCTCTCTCCTCTGTAGAAGGTTCGAATCTACAGACAGGTGCCGCCAAGTCCACTCTTCTCTTAACATCGTCTGGTCGTCGCCGAAACATTCTCTCAAACTTGTCACCAACGCCACCTTCCACTGATGCCGCAGTATCCTCAAAATATCATCCCTTCCTTTTTTCCATCATGATATTTAATGAATGCCCCGAGAAAATTTTGATTAAAGAACTACCTACACCCAGTGATTTCCTTAACTCTTACGTCCTTCCCTCCCCTACTTGGACAGCACGGAATGGTGGATGTAGCTTAAGTAAGTAGCACAGAGAGATTTTCTTGCCAATGTCCAAACATTTATATCCTTTATACAAGGCAAACTCGAACTAGCGCCCCCCCTCCCCCTTCCTAAATCACAGACGTCTCAAAGCTGCCTAAGGGTTGAATCTGCGGACATCAGAAGAAGGTGACGGTCGGAAACTCGTCTTGAGAGAGCGAGCTAACGTGGCAACGACCTTCGACCTCTGGGTCTACTTGCCCAGCTGCGGGAAATCCGCCTCGTCATCGACGTTGATGTAGGCGCCTGCCGGGTCCGCCCCGTTGCTACGGAAACCGCCGCGGCCACGCCCGCCACGCGGACGGTCGTCACGGCCACCGCCACGCCCTCCCCTGCGGCCGCCACGCCCGCCGCGCTGGGGGGAGTCGGCGAAGTGGAAGTTGAGCTCGACCGGCATCTGCTTTTGTCCGCGCTCCCCGCGACCTCCGACCCCCGGGCCTCGCTGGTCCTGGCCGTACTGCAACGGGAAGAACGAGAGAAAAATTTAGAGACAAAAGAAACAGTTTTAATCTTAAGAAATGCCTTAAACACTATCTGTGGCTTGCTGAAATGGCCTACTTAAACTCACTATCAATCACGGCCGTCTCCAGGCAAAAAGTTTACCTCTTCTGTCAAAAAAATCTTCACCAACTTTCTGGTGTAGCAAATCGGCCTTAATATTATAAGCTCCTTAAAGTGTGGGTGCTGTTACTGTACAATAATAGTGTTTTTCTACTTTTTTCAAGCTGAAAACTTTTTTTCTTTACGTTTTGGATTAGTCGTTACCTTTACCCCAACCATTTTACAATTTTTATTTCTATTTTTATTTCACCCTCTCACTCCATATTTTTTATGAAAAAATCCGTGAACTAAGATATTAAATTGGTGTGGGGAATACTGTAAGTCCATATCTGCACCTTTTTTGTTTTGTTTCTCAGAACTCACTTTTGCCGGCCATTTCTTGTTGTACTTGTTAGGGCGGGGTACCGGTACAGAAACTTTATGTCCAGGTCCGGTTCAGGTCCAGGTTCGGACGTGAATCTTTACCCGATTCGGTATGTGAAAACTTGTGAATGGACAAAATTCAAAACAATGGTCCATTTCACTAGGAAGAAATCTGTTTGTGGAGTATTGGACTCCAACTGGCGTTTTAAACCCTACAAGGCTAACTGCGTTGAAATGACTCTAGACTCAACGCTACTTCGCTCTTTCTATTTTCTTCGACCGGTAAGCCCCAAAACGTGTGAATGCCCTGATCATATAATCTAATAGTATTAATTTTCCAATCGGTCCATCAAATTTTTTCTGGTCCAATTTTTCCGGACCGGTCCAATAAGAAAAACCGGTTTTGTACCGGTACCCAGCCAAAGTACTTGTGCTGTTAAGTATGTGTATTTCGAACCCTGAATATGTATCGTTATACTAGCTGACAATACAGAAAACTTTACCTGTAGGACGTATCTATCACAAAACTGGCTCTTACAATACATAAGAAGTTACCACCTCCGTAGTGCAGAAAAAGCATGAGAGTGACACTTCTACCAGTAGTGGGTATGTGAAATGACAGTTGGCAGAAAGGCAACAAAAACAAAACTTTACAACAAACGCTCCACAAAAACACCACTGGTATCTTTTCCACAAAGCTAAAGCACTCAGGCTGGAAAAAAACAACTTGATGAAACCAAAAGATCTGACAAGGAAAGGTAGAGATAAATTACTTAAGAGGAGGGACAAGGGGCAGCAGAACTCAAGAAGAGGCAAAACGCAGACGGGCGACAAAGCTTCTACCTCACTGCTTACCTGCATCCGGAAGATCTGAGGCGGAAGTGACCGGATGGGGAGGGGGGCGGGGTAACATTACCATAGGCATGCCACGCACACACAAACCAACAGGGCCAAATCAGAGCAATCAAACAGGACAGTAGAAGAGAGAGAGAAGAGAAAAACACTGATTAGTCTCTGATGACGACATGCATGTTTGTTTGACTTGTGCTACATGTTTTTGTCTTTACCGTTATAGCAAGCTTACTACGGACTTCTCAAAAACTTATTATTAAGATGTTTATCAAGAAACTGATATATATACCAGACTTCTGGGAGGAGCTGTCAAAAAGTGGAGTGTGTTTACAACAACAGAATGTTGTGGAAACAGTAAATGACAGTGTGTATTCTATATGGAATGTAGAATTTCCTTGTAACACAAACTTCTTCTCCAATCAACCAAACAAGAGGTACCAAACTTTCAATACCCACGCCCTGCAACACCACTGATGACTTGTGAATGTTACAAAGGCACAGCAATCAAAAATCACAGACCTTTGTATACAACTGCCAAACACCACTGCACAACTCGAGGAACTGGAAATTTTCCTTATTTGCAAACAGACTTTCAGTATTAAAACTACTCCTTTCAAAACCATATCCAGTTGCTTGAGTAACTACTTTTTGGCGTATCTTATTACCTGGATGTCTAACCTACATCGACGTTAAACTACTGAAGATTTTTGACACTGTCTTAGTGAAAAAAAGGAAACAAACTAAAAACTATTCTTTTCCAGAAGAAAAGCTCGACACAATATACGAGTTCGTCACACTCCTTCTATCACAAGGAGTTTGACAAACCAGTCTTGTGTCAAGCTTTTTGATTTCTTCTGGAAAAGAATAGTTTCGTTTCGTTGCCCTCTTTCCACAAAATGTCAGAAACCATTTAGCCCTGGTTAAAAGTCTGGTTTTCCAGACTATTTTCTGACCAGAAGAAGTCAAATACTTCTCAAGACGTTATTTCTATCTCCTTCCATCTCACCTTGTCAGCATCCTCTTCCTCTTGTCCCTTCTTGAGAACATAAGTCTTCTTCCACTGGGTGAGGTCCTCCCCCTCCCCAGCCTTCCTGAGCTTGAAGCCAGACTTGGGTTTGGTGTCCTTGGCCTGGAGTGCCTTCCACTCATCCAGAGTCATTTCCTTGGGTTCCTGCTCGCCGGGGGCTTGCTCGCCCTCTGCGCCTTCCCTGGGTAAAAACAAGAAATGTTTGTTTGTTTGTTTGAACCTTTGTTTATTTATGAAAGCTCAAATCGGCCTCCAGGCCTCTTAATTGAGGTCATGAAACTAGGGTCGGACAAAATGTACAACAGGGACAGGGGTACAGTTTACATAATTTTAAGTCCTAACAAGTCTATACATATACATGGTACACAGACAAGGAAAAAGGTTTAGGGCACTACAATTACAAGTTATCATGGAAGCTCATTGTGTTGGTAGTAATCAGAGTACAAAGCTAAACTTTCTTCCAACACGAAGGTATACACTGGTAAAATTTTCAATGGCCACTGTCGCCTTCTTCAGGATCAATGACCAGTCACTTGACGCCAGCAATTGAGTGTCATCAAGTTTATAACGCCCATCGTCTCTGTTCAATGATGGCAATTAGAAGCTGACATGTCTGAAGCTCACCAAAGAGCTCATATTCTAGCCAAGAAAAGGGTTTTAGACTACTGTTATCATAAACCTGGGTACAGACGAGAAAAGGATTCAGAGCAGTACAATAACAATTAGAAGTTATCATGGAAGCTCATCTGTGTTGGTAGTAATCATAGTTTTGACAAGTCCAATTCCAGTTCTGCGTTTTAGGTACACACCACTACCTAAGCCCTGCAAAGCCATCTTGGCAGTAAAGTTTCAGACATGGACAAATGCAAAGTAACCTTGTACAACTTGTTATCACTTAAAGTAAAAAGTTATTAAGTTATTATATATAATTTAGGATAGATTTTGTAACTGTGCTCAGATGGTACGGACGTTTGTCAACATCAGGTACAAGGACCTTGGTGATTCGGGAGAATATTGTCGTCATCGCACAATTCAAAATTCTAAGTTTTACATGGAGATGCAAACTGGACACTCAATAAATCCACAGTACAGGGCTGGTGCAGTTTAGGTCCTTGAAGCTTCCCATACCAAATGGTGCATAGGTTAGCACCAATCTCAGTTTCTGTAGCCTTGGGCCACACAACTTTCATGCAATCACTAGAGTAAGGAGCTAGTCTTCTTGTAGTGGTCTGCCAGAGACCCAACTCATGACCTAACGACTGCAAGGCGCACTCTCTACCCACTTGGCCATTGCACCGGTTGTTTGAGCTGACTACGGATTTTCAATTCTTATAACACAAGATAGGTCCTAATAAAATTCTAGTTTCTTACTTGGGTTCCGAGTTCTCGCCTTCTTCGGTCGGTGCGGTCCATTCGGGGTTCTCCTCAGCGCTTCCAGCAGTCATGTTCAGGTCCCTGGAGAGATCAAATTACGAAAGAATGAACGCTTATTATTGTGTACCCAGCCCACATGGGTTTATATAGACACCAAAGAAAGAACATTACATAATGCAGGGCTCAAGATACCCCTGCAGGTTAGTGCAGGTAAAACTGGAGCTGTGCAGGACCTGAGGTATTTCTGGTGTCTACCTGCACCTAACCTGCACTGGTCCATGTACGGTGTTTTATACAGAAATGTTCTATGATGTAGGTGTATATAGATTCAATTTGTTATTAGCTGCATTGACTGTTACCACCTATACAATATGATTAAAGAATAATTAGCAATGGTTCCTGAACAATTTTAGTATGATCCACACTTCTCAAATTCAGAGTTGTGCAGGTAAAATTTGTCTGGTGCAGGTGATTTTCAATGTTACCTGCACCAGTGCAGGTATGCAGAAAAAAGTATTTCGAGCCCTGAATAAGTCAATATCAGACGGCCTCTAGGAGGGACCAGTTACAGCCCTGGACAGCAGATTTTGTGTTACACAGACTACTAGCATTGTAACTGTGCTCAGATGGTACGGACGTTTGTCAACATCAGGTACAAAGACCTTGGTGATTCGGGAGAATGTCATCGTCATCGCACAATTCAGCAAGAGCATACTCATCTAACTCCTTTTCAAGCATCAAGAAAAACTACACTTCCCTGACAGAATGAAGCATGTCTAAAGCTAACAAGGGTGTCTTTGTCTCCACCTCAAGGTTTGGGGGGGACTAACATTATCAGGTACCAACTTAAGTGGGGCAAGTAAAAATCTAACTGACATCTTAGCTCCATGCTCCATATACTTTTGGCACCAAAGCTCTTGGCAAGCTCTGCACAAGGAGCTTAATCATTCAAAGGCTTGGCATAACAGTCAAGGTAGCATAGGTCACTGAAATTTCTTCAAGCATGTCAAAACATATTTGTTCAACATCTCTACTAAGGCAGTTTTCAAACACTATTTGCAGGGTTTAAAAATTGGGGTGCATAAAAATTGGACTTGCCTAAATTTTTGACTGAACAGCTCCAGTCTTTTTCAAGGAATGAACAGACTTCAAGCAACTAATGATCAACTGTTCACTGAGCCAGGTGTTCATTCCTTGACAAAGACTGTTCAGTTGAAGATTTGGGCAAGTCCAATTTTCATGTTGCAAAAAATTCTTTCTTTCTTCATTGACAATGATATAACTCATTACACGGGTCAGCCTAGGAAGCTTTGGGCTCGTAGTGGCAGACCCACAAAACTGAAAACTGCAGACGAACATACACAGAATTCATTACAACAAACAATAGGATAAAAGTTAAACTTTTCCAGAAAGACATGAACTTACTCTGCGGCGTCGGTCTGGCTTCCCCAGTTGTAGGCTCCGCCCCCTTCCCGCTTCTCCGACGGCCTCACGCCACTGCTTAAAGAAACAGGAGAAGAACTTTCACTGAACTTATCCCACACTCTGAAGGAAGTCTGAGGTACTCACACTTTCGTAAGTACTACCAGAAGACTTTTGTAGCGAAGCTACGTTCAGGTAAAATGTCTTTGGTACATGTACTTAAAAACACCATACTGATTTGATACACATGCTTTACACACATAATTTATTGTAAATTGTTTTTCTTTTCTGTATAATGCTTTGTTTTAATTACTGTTATATATGCTAATAAATAAATCACAAACTGAACATGGGGAAAGACTAGTTTGACACTGAATAGGAGACAATTTGCTAACACTGTTATAGTTGAAAACACAGTTATGCTGACTGGATTAGGAATTAGAAGGCTAGCTTTTGAGCCAAGACTGTGCTTTCAGATCAAAGAAAGGTGATTTGGAAGGGGTTGTTCTTGGTAATACTTTATTCCTGAAACATGCTTTTCATGACATTTATTGGAAATGACAAATTCTGAAGGAGAGTTCACATAACATTCCTAACAGTCAAGCTTTTTTTGTATGAATCCAAGCCTAAATCAGGGAAATCATTGTCCAAAAATGTCCAACCTTTTCTCGCTGCCGCTGTGCCGTTCGAATTCTCTCTTGCCACGGAAGTCGCGTCCGCCGAAGAATCCTCCCCGGCCTCGACCACGCCCTCCCCGGGCGAAGCCACCTCGGCCTCGCGGAGGCCGGTCAGAGTCAGTCCTTTCAGTCCTGCAATGGGGGGAAAAGAAAAAATTGAAATACGAGTAAAAAAGAATGCTTGGTTGCAGTCTTTGAGGTGCTAGTCTTACTATTAATTTAGTTTAGTCTTTGGCACTGAGCAGTTCTAAGAACTTGTCAAGCAGTTTATATATCAAGCAGCCTATTGTGAGACACATTACAATACAGTTGAACAAAGTCAACTGAAATGCATGAGGACACCTCTTTCAATGTCAAACTGAAA
>NC_049993.1:18224917-18226543 GCF_000003815.2 Branchiostoma floridae
TGTAGGGTCTGCTTGAAGATTACAGGGGTTCAGCAGTAACTTAAGAAGAAGTAGAAAATTCAGCTTTATCACTGATCATGCAGTACCTTCCAAACTTGGATCGCATTTCCACATCAGAACAGGGCTGTCTTCAACTTTGACTTTCTTTCTTTTCCACTCATTGTTTGGTATCAAATTTTCATGTTGTTAATTTTCCTGGTAAAATCTGTCATTTTAAGCTTGGACAGGGATGGGGTGAAATTTTTGTCTGTGAATGGAATTCTTATATTACTGGCTTTATTTTTTGTGTTGACCAACGCTTCATGCCATAGCTGTGATTGTGTGAAACGTAAAAGCATATCCAAATCTCATGGGCTAGTGGACTTGTCCAACCGTTATCATATTAACTCTAACCTGGGGCTATTTTTCCTGCGGTTCACTGCTATTTCTGGCAACACTTACTGGAAGGCCGAACAGCTGACATTTTTCCCTGTAACATCTCCAATCGACCTTTCCCCAGAGGTCAACAAAACAGAACCCAAGGAATTCTACTGCCAAAGGGGATCAGTGCAAGCACAGCCAAGAAAGGAAAATCGTTCGGAATCTTTTAGAAAACAAGGCCAGTGAACTTGTGTCTTTCCCTTGTTTCCAAGGCTCAGTAAGGCCTCAATAACATTGTTAACAGCGCCAATGTTTTGTAAACATGATACTTCATAATATCTATTTTATAAACACTGTTAAGGAGTGTATCAATACTTCTTGCATGTTAAAATCAATATTAATATAAAAATTACTGGCATGATACCAAAGGAGCTGTCTAATATTGATTCATCAAACAACATGTGATATTTGATACTTGTCCATTGTGGCAGAATTGATCTCAGTTGTCATTCAAGCTGTGTTAACTCAGCCAAATGGCTAAACTGTCTATATAATCTTCATTGTATCTGACATATCATTGAAACTGGAGTTGTTTTTTCTTACTGTCCCCGACTTGCTTAGCTTGCAGTAAGTAGCAGCAAATAAGGTACATTAAGTGTTGTCAACTGTTACAACTGAGTGAATGTTGCTAATGATGCTCCTTTCAACGTTCGAACCACGGCACGACAACTACTAGCAATTTTGCTTATATATATCAACTATACATCATACATGAACTTTGAAAGCTAATCACATATATAATGAAAGATACATGTACTTGGCAAAAATGTCGTCATTCGTTTTGGTGAGTGCATATGGTATGGGGGCGTATCCCTACTTAAAAAAATAATAAAAGCGTGGCGAGTTCTTTGTTGTGTTCGAGGTGTGGCTTTTCTCAAACAAGGATCTGACAGCTTCTGATATTGCTTATCATATCCAAACAAAAAACTTGGAAACCAGGATGGCTGGGATTCGAACCCCTGACCTACTGATTGACAAACGAGACTACTAATAACCAGATCACTCCTCTCTTCAACACATCATCAAGGCATTCTAGATAGACACGAGATAAAACACTGTGATAACATGAGCCAACTGTACAACAAAGATGATAGCTCATTAGCTGTTGGCTGTTCTTCTGCAAGTATTGACACATTTTAAACAAATAAAAAAAAAAATAAAAGCTACACTATTAATTCTAGTATTTCATGGGCATCTAGATCTAAG
>NC_049993.1:18230675-18231793 GCF_000003815.2 Branchiostoma floridae
TTATGACAGTATGGTTGCACGTTGCTTTGCAGTTACTTTATGCTGTGTTAAGGTATGTATGTTGTAAATGGTATGTTTGATGGTGGGTGTACAGCGGTTCAAGATGTGTCGCAAATTGAAAGCCTTGAAGAGTATTTGTAATGATTTTAAATTACAGAGAAAGCTTGCAAAGCCAAGACTTGAACGTTGAGCACCGTTTGTGTTGTCTGTCTAGAATTTTGTGGATATAACCTACAAATAAGAAGGGTTTGCACACCACATCATATAATTATGACTGTAGATTTTATTGTCCAAATATTATAAGGAGCTAACCAACGTTATAGTCCTTTTTGACTGTGTGTGAATTGCAGATGTATTTAAAGTTAAATTATTGCATAGTGATATTATGCAGTTGAGAGATGTAATTATCGAGATGGCGGGGGAGAGTTGGAGTTTTGGAGACAGGCTTGCAGAAGTAAATTTCTCAAGATTGTAACATTTAAACAATACACTAGACAGCATTGCAACAAAACTAGCATCAGTTTATGCTTTCAAAAACATGTGAACAGCACTCATAGCTTTACCCTAACACAAAGACGAAGTACTTCTGTAAGGAGAAGGGAATTGTGTGACAATTGCACTGGTGGGAACAGAGCCTACAATGTATGTTTTAAGTTGAGAGTTGGAGTTGAGATAACGGCGTGCAGAAGTAAATTTCTCAAGATTGTAACATTTGAACAATCTACCAGACAGCATCACAACAAAACTAGCATCTGTTTATGCTTTCAAAAACATGTGAACAGCACTCATAGCTTTACCCTAACACAAAGACGAAGTACTTCTGGAAAGAGTGGGGGAATTGTGTGACAACTGCACTGGTGGGAAACAGAGCCTATGTTTTAACGGGTTGTTTGCTTTTCTTTACTACTAAACAGTATCAACAAAATAAACACATTCAGAATTCTGCAAAGGAAATAGTTTGTCTTTACTTTCTTTGGTATTTTATTTAGATAAACAGTTTTGTTTTGCTAGGCAAGACTTAGCCTGATAAAATCTCGCTTATTGCAGCCCGCCCAACATCCGCCGGCCTCCTAGGTGGAAGGGCCAGTTACAGCCCCGGTCAGCAAAGTTTGTTACAC
>NC_049993.1:18235713-18255556 GCF_000003815.2 Branchiostoma floridae
TCAGATCATGGTCGTCAGGATGGTACAGTTCACTCAGCAGTCGGTACACGTAGGACGGGGCATTCCCTCCTCTGCAACAACAAAGAACAATTTGAGTTGAACAGCACTGAACAGAAGGATTGAAGAATACTAGTACCTGGCAGTGTGAAAATGCTGATGCCAGCCACATGTCATCAATTACAATCGAGTTAAATTATTTCAAAGTGTGTGCCGCCTCACTAGTGTGGACCCACTGAACATGGTGTGAAGACTAGACAACTGCTGCCCACCCGTGTTAGGAACCCATGCAGTAGTAAAATCAAATACTGGATACTACTAGAAGGGTTCTAGAGTCATCTTAGAAGTTCAGTGTTGTAACCATGAAGACTTACATGTTTGAGATGAAGAGGGTGACCAGTTCTGGTGGGACGTAGTCAAATACTGGGTTGGGAATGTGAACCTTGGACACCAGGTCTCCTGTGGGGTAAAAGGCATTAACAGTCAGCATACCTACCAGTAGATAACATGTTTTATGTCATACCTGTGACGCGAAAACGTTCGATACGAGTGTTCCGGACCGGGCCATAACTTCCGTATCGCACAGGTTCGAAAGGCGTATCACACGTGCTCCATTCGAATAAATCAAACTGTTTCAAGCGCGCTGAGTGCGGCGCCATCGAAAGTTCGAATACCTGATTCGAACGTTGGAACATTATTGTTGCAACACTTTTTGTTCAAGGGCACCAAATTTGTTCAACTTCTGGCGCATTTCGCATCAAAACATGGGTTTTCTCAGGTGGGTTTGACATAAATAAGATACAACACGATGTATTCTGAATCACCCTCGGTCCCAGCCCTTCCGCGGGTCGGGCTGGTACCTTGGGTGATACGGAATACACCGTGTTGTACTCTATATGGAACAGAGCTACAAATGACCATTAGTACTTAATTCAAGTGATATCAACATGCAGTGTTGTATTGTCATAAAATACAGTATCGTGATAAGTTACTCAATACAAAAGTTACTGAAGCAACTGGATACGCTTTGTAAACGGTCAGATGTTTCAAACAGTATCTGCTGTCTTCTGAGCGACTGAACCATTCATCATGCCATACTGTGAAACATCTGACTGTCTCACCTTCAGAAAAACTCAAGACTTCTTCCGGAGACACAAATCTGTTGAAAGCAGCCTGTTGGCAAAGGAATAATGGATTTAATTAGACTTTTCATCAGTAGTCCATGATTCCTCTTGTGTTGTACGGTAAGTAATTACACATCAACTGCACTTAATCTCTGTTAGTTAACAATAATAATCATCAAACATTGATTTAAACTAACTTCTTTGAGATAACTAAACCCTGACCCACCTGGTCTGATGAAACCAGGAACTGTGGTGACAACTTGAACAGGGAAGCACAGACAATCACCTGGAAGTCAACACAACATCAATGTCAATAACAGTTTAGTTTCTTAAGGTAAAACAACCATTACATACATGTACATGGTTGCTGACATCTTATTATGAAAAATCACCAGTAGGGCATCCATGCCCCCCTTGTTTTAAAGCATTGCTCAGCCATGGCATTTTATTTTAGCGTGAGTACCATCCTCTGTAGTGACCACTGGCTCACTACTTTCACTTGCTAACCATGGCTAATTTCCATAAATAGTTTCATCAGGTTGGTAGATAAATCGAACAAAGTCTTCGTCGTTTCACAACCTTTTTCTATTCTTCTGTAGACGTTTCAGTGACTGTCTGTCACCTTCATCAGTACAAAACATATCATTTTTTTGTACTGATGAAGGTGACAGACAGTCATCGAAACACCTACAGAAGAATAAAAAAAGGTTGTGAAACGACGAAGACTTTGTTCGCAAGGCTAATTTTATTTGACATCCTGTTACATTCCAGCACATGTATATCATTCACTACCGTATTCACGTATGTTACTTACTTAAAGTCCTGATAATGCCCAGTACATTCCAAAGACTGTTAGCAACATGGCTCTATCTACAAACAGGTAAGCAGTCTCCACTGCACGACTTACAGGTACTGAGTGGTGCTTCGCAGCTAGAGCTATTCCATGGCTGCCATTGATGGCCTTCAACCTGTCAGCACAGAAAGTACATTTCAACATGAGCAGAAGTTGTGGCTCAAACAATAGACAGACATTGACAACTTTTTGAAAAGTTGTTAAAATGTGGCTTCCACAGTAAAAGGATTGACGGCTTACAATATGATGCCCACGCTGAAAAGGAATCTGACAGCAAAGCTAGAATGGAAACTTTGTAAAATTCCTAGATGAAGACTTTCCACTACGAACTGTAGAAATTGAAAGAAATGGAAACAATCATAAAGACACTACCAATCAATCATCCATATGAAATCAAGATAAAACTATTTATTGGTTTTATCTTCTAAGATCCAAAGTACAAGTCACTCACCCCCCATTTGCCATGACAGTGTGAGTTCCGATGATGACCTTGTTGACCCGTGACATCATGGCGAACACAGCGGAGTCGGTGATCACCACGGTCTCGATTCCCTTCTCAGCGAGGTTCTTGGCCAGAACCTGACCCTGGTGGAGAACAAGCAAGGTCATTACTTTCAACTTCTGCTTTGATAGGCAAACTTAAGACATCTTCAACAAATGTACAGTAGAAGCTGTTTAATTGCACAACTCATTTGCCAGCATATTTCGTGCAATTATTTAGGTTGTGCAATAATGCGAAGTCATCCAGCTGGACACCAGCGGTTTGGGATTTTGGGATTCCGTGCAGTTAACAGAAGTATGCCTTAATACGTTGTGCAATTAACTGGCTTCTTCTGTATTATGATAAATGGGGAGATAGCAACTCAACTATAACATAAGATTTCAGCTGAGTGGCTCATATACATGTATCATAGTTCATATAATCTGTTGTAACAGTATTGGCTCTTGGGTCCTGCACCACAATCTTTAAAGGTTGCCATTATACTTATACTATATACTTTTTTTTGTAGTATTGCACTGACATATACAGTATCAGACACCAATGGATAACGCCCTGCAGTCCAACTTTCACACAGCCTCATTACTCTATGGGTACTGACTGGCTGTTTCTTCAACACGAATAACACAAACCTGGTAGAAAGGTCCCCCTTCTGCAACTATCACTTGGAACTTTCTTTTCCTTGCAGCACTCTGAAGAAAAAAAAAAAGACATGAGAAATCAACTTTCTTGGGGAAGAAGCATCTTTTCTAATTTCTGACCAGTGTTATTCTAGTCTTAATAATAAAAGGATTAACACAAGCATCCTATAGTAAAAACCATTTAATTGCACAACCCATTTGCCAGCGTATTTTGTGCAGTTATCTGGGTGCTGCAATAATGCGAAGTTTTCCAGGTGGACCGCACCGGTTCGGGATGTGGGGATTCCGTGTAATTAACAGAAATGTGCAATTAGCCATTGTACAACTAACTGGCTTCTACTGTACCTTAAGAAATGACTCCACAGTCCGAGATCTCCCCACTGTCATGATGATCTCGTTAGAGTGGATATGTTCTAGTGCCTGCATGGCGATATTGTCTGCACTGTATGGGTTAGATACAGTTGTTACAAACTTGACCTTAACAAGAAGTTTGTTACTGTAGCATTAAGTTATGCACTCTCTTAGCCAAATGACAATGTAGCTATTGTGGATGTACCAAAAAATCTATCTACCTGGTTGAAATGCAACCTGTGTCCCCATATTTCATTTTACAGCTACAAATAAGAATGGAGAAACTTGTCTACTTTTGTTCTTAATGTATCACTGAAGCAGAAATGACAAACTTACCTGCTTTCCAATTCCGTCATCATTTCATTAATGGCCTCTATGACAGCAGGCTGGGGAAAAGACACATCTTACAATTATAACATGTCTTAGTTAAATAACTTCCTCTTTATCATGGCTGTCATTTCTTGCTGAAGAAGATCAAATTGATACTGGTACACTAAATTACAACATGAAAAAAAAAATTGAAAATGAATAACTTTACCTTCAGTCCATGGAGACTGAGACTGTAATCATCGTCTTCTACTCCTGCAACCAGCAGTTTCTGGAAGGGATAAAAAAACGTGAAGTGAAGTGTTAACATATTCAGGTTTTCTATTGAGAAGTTTAGAAGACTAGCCGACTGCTGCCTTCCCCCATGTCAGGGATACCAGCAGCAGTATAATCAAATACTGGATACTACTACTACTACTATTACTACTTAGTTTATTGATCAACTAATAATGATAAATATCATGCAAGCCATTAGGTTTACATACATGATACAACATACATTTTATCTGTCTTGCTGCACCACAAATTAACAATTTCATAACACAATGTCTGAATCTTGAAAACTGAAAGAAAAGAAAGGAAACATTCTTACATGTAGAGACTCCTGATCACCCTCCTCATTCTGCCCTCGTAATCTATAATTTATGTTGACAACAAGATTGAAAACTTTTTAGTTATACATGTTTTCAAGAGTGGCTGACTGAAGAGCTATTCTATTAACTTTTAATTGTTATGTTTTGGAAATTGCAAAAATACACATAACCACTGATCTAAACTTGAGAAGTTTTTTTTCACATTCATCTTTAAAACAAACACTTCAAAAAAAAAACCTACGTGGCATACTCCTCTCTGATGATCTTCAAAACTACAGGAAGGAAAAATATTATTTATTAGTCAATGATTGTGAAGAATGCCTGTAATGTGCTTCATTTTACATTCTGCAAGCAACAAGATGGTGAAAAAAAGGCTTTGTGCTTTTTCAAGAGAGAAAACAAAACAAAGACTTTATTGATGATGAGACAAGTCATTAACTAATCTACAACAGAGATTTACAAGTCCAAAACACAGAAAGAGGTCTGCTTCTCCTGTGTCAATCATATAGTTGTAAAATATGCTGTTGCCAGGGCAATGTACCTCTTCTGATCATGTTTCCCACCACAGTCTCGGAGGGTTGAGCGCTGACCAGTCTCCTGCCTTCTCTCTTCACAATAACCATCAAATCTCTGTACACAACAAGAAAAACATTTGGCTAAAATACATCTGTAGCAGTTTTACCAGCTCACAACTCTCAATACCGTACTGTCGTCAAGTATACATTTACCTTAAAACAAGTCAGACATGCAAAGGTTTAGTGTGACAGGTTATTCCATGTAACGTAACCAGCTTCTTCCACCTGCCTTCAAAGTTGGTGAATTAATATACTGTAAATGCAGTTAAGTTTGCAGGGATTTACTTTCGTGGTAGCGGGAAAATGAAGCGTTCGCAGTGGTTTTAACATGCAGTCTCATATTATAATGGAAAAATGTTTGCGATGGTTTTAAGTTCGCAGTGAAGTGGCCACCACGAAAACCACAAACATTATTGCATTCACAGTACCAAAAGGTAGTTGTACCAAAACAGATACAGATACAGTAGTTTCAGATTTTATGTTGAACATATTGACATAAAGCCTTAGCAGTAAGCTTATGTGATCATGACTTACTTTGCTGTCTGCCATCTAGTCTGTGAGACGACCCTCCGGAGGATGTCCAGAGTGGTGTAGGCAACATTGTAGGAACCTGGGGTCTGTCTGCAGGGGAGTAAATTACACATATCACCATCAGGTTTAACTTTAAAAAGAATACTGTACAAGGCGGTCAACTGTTCAACGTTATGTCAAAAATAGCAAGGGAATTTCCCTGGTACATTGAACCTCTATACACAGACTTTTGCTGACATTACAGATAGATGGTTATTATTTGAATTCCTGGCCCCCATATTGGTGTACAGCATGTTTTGTTTTGTTTTTTGTTTTGTTTTGTTACAAGTGTAACACAGGAACAATATATTCCAACAGCATGGCACAAATGATGTCATATACAAAGCCTGCATGCTGTATGAATGTACTACTAGTATGTCTATCCCTTTTTGTACATGAATAGTGTGTGAATACAGTCTTTGGGAAAGAAGGAATCTTCAAGGCTGTAGAATCACGGTGTTCACTCTAGCAGTTCTCCTGTGTTGTACTTCTTATTCCAACTTATGATCAATGGCTTTCTCTACATTTTTCCATTGATGCTGAAGTCTTTTGTAAGACTTACATCAAACATGACCTACAGGTGACTGACCTCTGTCTGAGTTGCCCCATGAAGGTTTCTATCCTCTCAGTCAGCTCCGATTCTTTCCCATCGCCCGGCATGGCGGCCTGAAAAATATCGCATGTTTGAATATCCAGCTGATTAGAGTAAATATGCAATAGCAAAGAATTTACATGGTACGGTAGAGTCAAGTTTTTGCACCTCTTTACTAGTACATGTAACTTTCTAATGGTTCTCAGTCAATGGCTAGTTTTGGAAGCAAGCAAACTACTTTAACTAGCAGATAAATGCGAACAAAGAAAATAAACCATGAAGTTAATAGACAAAACAAGTTCCTTTGAAGAAACCGGGTTATAGTTATTACATGTAGATTAATAAGAAAATTAATGAGAAAATTTTTCTGCTGGGCTAGTCTGCTAAGAGACAAGCATAAGGAGATCTGGTAATGTTACCAGATTTTGTGAATGTGTGTGTAATGCCATTTGTTGAAAGAAAACATTGACGTGCTTTTATCACCAGCATATGCCCATACAATAGACAACTGAAATATTGCAAATCTCCATATGGTTCCCCTAATGTCCATGACAAAAATTAATCATAGGACAGAAAAAAAAAAACTTCCTGACATTTACCATTTTCCTCCTGTCGGGAGCAGACCTGTGAGAAATCATGCCCTTGGATATCAAGTCCAAAGTCAAGTTAGGATCATAAAACTCAGACAAACACCCCGTAGCCGGACGTGACGTTCCTTACGGCAATGTAAAACCGGTTCTAACCGCTGTCTGTGAGCTAATGTCAATAAATAACGCCACACGACCCCGGCACTAAACGTGGGAAAGGCGCAAATATTTGAATTCGTGCACCTTTTCATAATTTGACAGTACGTGAACATTGTAGCGGTGCATTCACTGCATGATAGAGGCCACTAACTTATAAATAACACCATCACAAATCAGTCTTCATTGATTTCTGCTTTCTAATTTGTAGAGATAAAAAGAGCGAAGTTTGAGAAGAAAAGAAGACAAGCACCCCTCCCCTCCACCAATTTTTAGCCCTAATCGCTAAATATTTGTCCAATTTGCGGATCGTAAACAAAATATACGTTTTCCCAAGTCTTAAAAGAAACTTACCTTACAAGAAAGATTATTTCTGGCGCTGAAGAACAACCTGGTGAAAGCAAAACTTGAAAACTGCGTTGGATTCGGTCTTTTCCTTGCGAGATCTCTGTCTTGCTGACGAAATTTTACCTGGGAAAGGGGTAAAGGTCATGGAGCAATATTGACCAATCAAAAGCAACTTTCTTTGAAATTGACCAATCAATTTATAGAACGTACCCACGTGATGTGTGATATTCCCAAAATGGCGCCGCGCAGACGAAAATATTGACCTGATCTTATTTCCCGTCAAATTTCACTTAATTGGTGGCCAACAAGGGCTATTTCTGAATATTTTTACATTCTAAAGTTGTTAACATTCAGATTTAGTCAATAATTGACTGATTTTCTCTACTGACAGGGACTAGAGAAGCGGGAATCGAACGTTTGAGGCCTGCCCCCCTCCCCACCATTCACTGCAGCCATGAAAATGTTCACCTGTTCGTCAGCCAAGCTGTTGGCCCTGTTCAGCACAGAGATGGCGCACACGTGTGCTTTCAGACGATATGTTCACGACGGTAGACTGAGAGTGTCCAACATGTTCCAACCAATGGCTACAAGACAAAGTAACGTGGCAGGGAAGGGGAAAGAGCTCACTTGCAAGAGTCAACGGGTGAGTGAAAAATTATATAGAAATCTTTCTTGACACGACAGAAGAACTTGCTTAAGGCGAGTCCTTCTGGCCTCGAGTTGTGATGGCAGCCCATACGTCTCTGTCAGTCATTACTTGAATATATCCGCGAAACAGAAAAACAGCGACTTTTTTTTAACAACTAGTTACAGTACAACTAAACAGACAGTGAATAAGTCAACATATTGGGTCGGTTACAGGTTGTTTCGCCACAATGTCAGTTCGCAACCGTCAGTTCGCAACAAGGCAAGTCTTTTCACAACAAGGTACAAGTCTTTTCGCAACAAGGACAAGGTACAAGTTTTATAACATTTGAATGTTATTGATCTTGATAGCCTAATAGTATTAGAAATTGTATTCCTACCATAATTATACTGCTACCTGTGCACGCCGCGTATGAAACTTTACCGCCCGGCGTATGAAAATCATCGGGCTGTCAGGTCCATGCAGCCCCATGTTCCTCTGCCACCGGGGTTTTCTTTTGCACCCGGTAAGATTTTTACGCGGAAGGAGTACAATTATGTTAGGAATACGATTTCTAATATTAGGCAATCAAGATTAATAACATTCAAATGTTCCGAAACGACTTGTATCTTGTTGCGAAAATACTTGCCTAGTTGCGAACTGACGGTTGCGAACTGACATTGTTGCGAAACAACCTGTTACCATTGGGTCTAGCATCATGTCATTTACTAGTATTGGCTCTACGGTATCTTGTGCTATAGAACGGTATCTTGTGCTATCGTATACGTAGGATCTGCTTGCAGATTAGTTCAAATCTATCGTACTACGTAGCTCCAAATTGACAGCTATGAACAAAGGTTTGCATTTCAGGCTGACAATGTTACACTCTGACAGTTGATCTGAATTTCTAGTTGTTTTCTTATCAGTTGATGCTCGAGACCGGTCTGATCGGACAGGCGCACCCCGGAGTGTACCACCTGATGGTACCTTTTCTTTTGGTGGTTGAGAAACTGTTGCAATGTGACACTTTAGGAGTCAAACATGTGTACTTGTCTTTCTTCAGCTGATGCTCCAGACTGCCAGACACATGTGGGCGCATTCCACCTGATGTTACCTTTCTACAGGTGGTGGAAAATCTGGCTAGGGTACAACGTGATAGCCTGGTATTCAGACCTATTCTACAATGTAGCTCCATATTGGCAGCTATAATAGATAGTATTAGTAGGGTTGTCTTTCAGGCTTTAGTTAACATAAATAATGTTACACATTGACAGGCAATCTGAATTTCTAGTGGTTTTCTTTTCAGTTGATGCTCCAGACCGGACTGATCCGACAGGCGCACCCCGAAGCGTACCATCTGATGGGGCCGGCTCTAAGGGCGGTTGAGAAACTGGTGCAATGTGACACTTTAGGAGTTAAACATGTGTACTTCTGTTTTCAGCTGATGTTGCAGACTGGTCTGCCAGATGCATGCCAGCGCATTCTACCTGATGTTACTTTTCTACAGGTGGTGGTACAATGTAATAGCCTGTTTTCAAACCTAATCTCCAATCAGATCTTACAGTAGCATATTAAAATAGTAACAAAAGCTGGCAAAGGAATGAAGCCGGCCTAGGAGTGTGTATGCCATGCCATAATCAATAGGTTTGTATTTCAAGCTAACAATGTTACACTTTGACATGTACAGTTAATCTGAATCTCTTGTGGTTTTCTTTTCAGCTGATGTTGCAGACCGGTCTGATCCGACAGGCCCACCCCGGGGCGTACCACCTGATGGGGCCGGCGCTAAGGGCGGTGGAGAAACTGGTACGGCTGGTGGACCAAGAGATGGCGGCCATTGGAGGTCAGAAGGTCGAGATGCCGACCTTGACCCCAGGAGAGCTGTGGAAAGCCACAGGTGACATATTTTATTAGAGTACTTAGAATAGTTTAGTTCCCCCCACACCAATGGAACAGTCCACGCATGCAGACTGGGGCCTATGATAATGGCGTCTGGATCTAGCGACTCATGTGAATACAAACACTGTTCTATAAGTCTGTCTGTTAGTGTGCTTGACCTCTAGAATTGTTTGCCAATGTTGGTACAGATAACTGTGTATGCCGTCTTCTTTCTGTGTGTCGAGCAATAGCATATTAGTTATTTTATGCTGATTGGCCAAGATGAGCATAGATTATGTATAGAATGACGAACCAATGATGTCATCATTAGACCCAATGTACATCTGTACATTGAATTTGTACAGAATATACTACTACCAGAAACTGAAAGGGTAATGTAAAAGTGGAACTAGCTATGTATCTGAAAGCATAGTATATGTAACTATTACAACTTACTCATATGTAACTTTTGTAGCAACTAACTGATGTTAGCCAATGTTTTTCTATGACACTTACTGCCCATATTCTCCTATCTGCAGACAGATGGGACACGATGGGCACTGAACTGTTCAAGCTGCAGGACAGGCACAAGGCAGACTACTGCTTGGGTCCGGTAAGATCTCTTGTTCAGTACTACTGCTATGTTTTAGAAGAGGTCAAAACTTTGGTATGTAGTTCTCAGGTAAATCAACAGGGAGCTCCATTCATGTAGGTGATTGAGGCAATCTTTCTTATTGTGTGGGAACCATAATATACAAATAAACATCTTTACTGCAGCTACACACCTCAACATGCAATGTATTATAAAGACATTGGTGTAGTACTCAGATGAAATGACAGGGGGCATGGTTGATCTATTGCAAGTGATAAAAGCAGTCTTAACCATTGTGCAGAGACACAACCTTTGTTCAATTATATAGCTAAGTTTTTGAAAGTCAATGCTATCAACTTAATAATGTTATTACATTTTCCTGTAGCCATGTAATGTCCACACAATGTGTTTTAACATACTTTTTTGTTTCCAGACCCATGAGGAGGCAGTGACAGAGATAGTGGCAGCTCAATCCAACTTGTCCTACAAGCAGCTGCCCATCAAACTCTATCAGATAACAAGAAAGTTTCGGGATGAGAGAAGACCAAGGTTCGGCCTTCTGAGAGGCAGAGAGTTCCTTATGAAAGGTAAGGACCACCATAGCATGTTCATGTGCACCATAAAAGGTAAAACAGTCATCATGAACTGAGGTGAAGGGTGATGTTTAGATTTCAAGTTAAGCTACAGACTGTAGTGGTAGTGCAAGGTGACTTTGGTACTGCTCTTATAGCCAAGTACCCCAGGTCACCCTACTCTCCTGTGGGTAATAGAGAGAGAGTAATATGGGTTATTTTACTTGCAGAGGCTTTACAGTGCCCACCAAATGACTTCT
Source organism: Branchiostoma floridae (assembly GCF_000003815.2). Lineage (NCBI taxonomy): Eukaryota > Metazoa > Chordata > Leptocardii > Amphioxiformes > Branchiostomatidae > Branchiostoma > Branchiostoma floridae. The sequence continues at coordinate 18,246,854 of NC_049993.1, forward strand.
TGTGAGTTAATGGTCATTCTACAGGTTGAAGCACTTACTAGTACTATACTGAGAGGGCTTAGCAGGCAGTTGTTTTTTTTAGTGTATAATATGATCCAATCAGGTAAGGTGAACGACAACGGACAGAGGGTACTAGAGCTGTGCGCTGAACTAGACCTTTGTGTGACCAACACCTACTTCAGCGGTCGTGAAATGAAGAAGGTATCCTGGCACCATCCACGATCCGGCCACTGGCACCAACTGGATCTCATACTGGCCCGACGTAAGCTGCTCAACTGTGTCCATCATACTGCTTCAATGCACAGTGCGGACTGCGACACAGATCACGCTCTCATCCGGTGCAAGGTCCGCCTGACCAAGCCAGTGCGTCCAAAGAACAACCCCCCCCAGCCACGTCGTATCCCAAGAATGGAAACAAACAACATGAACGATCCGGGTCTGCTTGAGCTATTCGAAAAGCACTTACAGACGGCTTTTGACAGCCTGGCAGACGACAGCACTCCAACCTGCGACGAAAAATGGTCAAAACTACGTACCGTCCTACAACAGGCAGGGAAAGACACGTTCGGTCTCAAAACCAGGAAGCAGCCAGACTGGTTTCTAGAAAACCTAGACAAGATCGGCCCTGCTCTGGACGAGAAGAGGAATTCCAGACTGACCTTTGTTAACACACCCAGCCCAGAGAACAAAGCAGCCATGAGAAATGCTCGAGCCAGAGCACAATGCGTCCTTAGAGAGACACAGAGGGAGTTCTGGGCCAACGTCTGCTCAAATGTCCAAAAGTGTGACGACCGCGGGGACATTGCTGGTGTCCATGCTGCCCTCAAGTCTGCTCTAGGACCCTCACCTCGACTGACTGCTCCCCTGAAAGACCGCGAGGGCAACATCCTGTTGGAGAAGTCTGACCAACTAAAACGCTGGGTTGACCACTTTAGCTCCCTGTACAGCGACCCTGTACCGTTCGACAACTCTGTGCTCGACGCCATAGAACAACTCCCTGAAATGGCATACTTCGATGAGGATCCCACCATGCAGGAACTTGAGAGCGCCCTGAAGGTCTTGAAAAGTGGAAAGGCCCCTGGGAGTGATGGCATACCTCCAGAACTTCTCAAGCTCAACGTCCCCGTCTTAAAAGATCTTTTGCTTGACCTGCTGCTCTCGTGTTGGCACAAAGGTCATGTCCCACAGGATCTGAAAGACGCAAAGCTGGTGACCCTTTTTAAGAACAAAGGGTCCAGACAAGACTGCGACAATTACAGAGCCATAGCCCTGCTCAGCCTAGTCGGTAAGCTCTTTGCCCGGGTTATCCTGAAGAGATTACAGGTACTTGCTGAAAGAATTTATCCTGAATCTCAATGCGGTTTCCGAAAGGATCGGTCCACCATCGACATGATTTTCACCTTTCGCCTGCTCCAGGAAAAATGCATCGAGCAAAACAGACCATTGTTGGCTGTGTTTGTAGACCTATGCAAAGCTTTTGATGCTGTCAGTCGCAAAGGCTTGTACCTGGTTCTAAGTAAGGTCGGCTGTCCTCCCAAACTCTTGGCGTTCATCAAGGCTTTCCATGATGGGATGCTAGCCAGTGTAGACTTTGAAGGTGATTTATCCCAACCATTCACTGTGAACTGCGGGGTAAAGCAAGGATGTGTACTGGCGCCAACTCTGTTTGGCATCTTCCTATCCACCCTTCTACGGATTGCCTTTCCACTTCCTGGAGGCATCGCTGTTAGCACCAGAAGTGATGGAGGTCTCTTCAACATTGCCCGACTCAGGGCGAAGACAAGATCCATCACAGTGTTACTACGTGAACTCATGTTTGCCGATGACGCCGCATTGTGTTCCCACAGAGAAGCAGAACTACAATGTATGTGCGATGCTCTCAACGACACCTGCGGCAAGTTTGGTCAGACAGTGAGCGTTAAGAAGACGGTTGCATTCTCCACCAATGCACCCCCTCCGCACATCACCATAAATGAGACTCCCATCAAGACGGTTGAGGAATTCCGCTACCTTGGTTCCACTGCCTCTTCTTCTGGAAGTCTAAACCGTGAAGTTGACACACGAATCGGTCAGGCAGCCAACCTCTTCGGGAAGCTAAAATGTCGCGCTTGGGATAACAAGTATCTCACGATCCACACCAAGGTGCGTATCTATCTGTCCTGCGTACTGTCTGCTCTCCTTTATAGCAGTGAAGCCTGGGCAACACACGCCAACGTCGAAAGGAAACCCAACAGCTTCCACCTCCGGTGTCTCCGCAAGATTTGTGGGGTCACTTGGTCAGACAAAGTCCCAAACCGGGAGATCCTCAAAAGATGCGGCACTACAACCCTGTACCCAATCCTGAAACAACGCAGGCTGCGATGGTTGGGTCATGTCTCCCGCATGGATCCATCACGTCTACCACACCAAACACTGTACGGTCAGCTAGCAGATGGCAAACGTGACAGGGGGCGCCCAAAGCTCCGTTTTGTGGATGTCTGCAGGCGCGACCTGAAACTCTTCAACATTGGTTCTGACTGGGAGCATCTAGCCCAAGACCGCACTGCTTGGCGGCACAAACTCCACCAAGGTGCCAAGAAACTTGAAAACGACCTGGAGACGAAGGAAGCTACTAGAAAGCAAAAGAGACAGAATCCATGCACAACAAGTGCCTTCACGTGCTCAACCTGCGGCAGAATGTGCAGGAGTCGGGCCGGTCTAGTCGCACACCGCCGAGTCCATGTGAACTGATCGTCCGGCAGGATGAAAAGGACAGATGATGATGATGAATATGATCCATCAGAAATTAAATAAGAAAACTGTCTTTACGTTTCCATGTGCAGATCTGTACACATTTGACACCAGTGAGGAGACGGCTCGTGAGACATATGAGGGTGTCAGTCAGGCTTACAGCAGGGTCTTCAACAGGCTGGGACTCAACTATGTCAGAGGTACATTTTCTTCATCTTCTTCATGTCATTTCCTGACCTTATTGTAACTAACAATGTGTTTGGATGCCTGTGCACAAAAATAGCTTCATAAAAAATTTGAGTGAGCTGAAAAAGTAAGAACCTTCCATGACCGACTGAACTAGATTTATCACTCAATGTACTGTAAATCTATCCACACTTGCATGTATTTTGTTTCACAGTAGGTGGGAAAAGACTTTTTCAGACTATTTTAGCCTTAAATAATTCTATAATACAGTAGTAATACATACATACTAGTATCAGCTGTGTCACAAAATTGCTGAGGAAAGGTCTAGGTCACTGCAAAAACTGTAGAAATAAAACCATCTTGAAAGTTTTGAGATTTACAGTGATGCTTGAAAATGAATTCTTAGGTTCAATGTTATCAGATACACAAAGATAGTAAGAAATGCCTGTTGCTGTTCTCACCTGTCCAGTTGAGGCTGACCCAGGTGACATTGGAGGCAGCCTGTCTCACGAGTACCACCTGCCTGCAGAGGTGGGGGAGGATCAGCTGCTCGTCTGTTCTCAGTACGTTTATATGTTTGTTTATTTGCCTATAGTATAAGTTTCTTATTTTTATTTTTTATTTGGCTGCTCAGCATGCACAGCCAAGGCTGCCCAAATCTTTTATTTGCATGGTTGTTTGGTTGTCTCTATAGCATTAACAGCATTTATCAGGCTCTTTAACATACTTGAGTTACAGCTCTCTTTACACACATGGTATGTTGTATAACAGTAACAGGGTTACATCAGCAAATTGAGAACATCTATAGGACAGTCATGAATGTGTCATAAAAACGTTTCAACCATGTCTCCTTTATTTCTCTATTGTTGATAGGTGCAGTTTTGGAGCCAACAAAGAGGCCATAGGTATTCATTTCAAAATAGGTGCAGTTTTGGAGCCAACAAAGAGGCCATAGGTATTCATTTCAAAATCCCTCAATTTAGGAGCTGTTAAATTTCTATTTTTGTTTCTTTTCTTGGCAAATTTAAGACGCTTACTACTTGCTTATACATGACGATGTAGAACATTGTATGTTATTTTGCACATCCACGACTAATAACGGTAACAACCTCCTCTCTCCTGCCAGCTGAAAACCAGACCTCCTGTCCGTCCTGTTCCAGTCCCCTCACAGTCACACAGGGCATCGAGGTGGGACACACCTTCTACCTGGGCACCAAGTACTCCTCTGTGTTTAACGCAGCCTTCCTCAACAACAAGGGGCAGCCACAGTAAGTAATGATACAACAACAAGGGGCAGCCACAGTAAGTAATGATACAACAACAAGGGGCAGCCACAGTAAGTAATGATACAACAACAAGGGGCAGCCACAGTAAGTAATGATACAACAACAAGGGGCAGCCACAGTAAGTAATGATACAACAACAAGGGGCAGCCACAGTAAGTAATGATACAACAACAAGGGGCAGCCACAGTAAGTAATGATACAACAACAAGGGGCAGTCACAGTAAGTAATGATACAACAACAAGGGGCAACCACAGTAAGTAATGATACAACAACAAGGGGCAGCCACAGTAAGTAATGATACAACAACAAGGGGCAGACACAGTAAGTAATGATACAACAAGGGGCAGTCACAGTAAGTAATGATACAACAACAAGTGACAGCCACAGTAAGTAATGATACAACAGCAAGGGGCAGACACAGTAAGTAATGATACAACAACAAGGGACAGCCACAGTAAGTAATGATACAACAACAAGGGACAGCCACAGTAAGTAATGATACAACAACAAGGGGCAGCCACAGTAAGTAATGATACAACAACAAGGGGCAGCCACAGTAAGTAATGATACAACAACAAGGGGCAGCCACAGTAAGTAATGATACAACAACAAGGGGCAGTCACAGTAAGTAATGATACAACAACAAGGGGCAGCCACTGTGACAGTAAGTAATGATACAACAACAAGGGACAGCCACTGTAAGTAATGATACAACAACAAGGGGCAGCCACAGTAAGTAATGATACAACAACAAGGGACAGCCACTGTAAGTAATGATACAACAACAAGGGGCAGCCACAGTAAGTAATGATACAACAGCAAGGGGCAGACACAGTAAGTAATGATACCCTAATGGGTACCAAGTACTCCTCTGTGTTCAACGCAGCCCCTCTCAAAAACAAGGGGCAGTCACAGTAAGGGGATTTTGTTGCTGCTTTTAAAAGTAATAATCGAGCAATACTATCTAGAAACTCACACTTTGTGAAGACTTAGATAGCATGTTTAAGCTTAAGATTAAGTCAAGATGGAAACAGAGAGTGCAAGAAAGCCTTGAATTTGACTCTGTTTACTTGGTCTACATAAAACTGTATGTGCTAAGGTATATTGAATGAATGAAGACCTTTATTGTACATACATACCCACTGGGTTCAGTACAGGTCTTACAAATTAGTCAGCATGTACATCAGGACCACCTGGTAAATGTATATTGGATCATTTTCAAATTGGCACAAGCATTAGGATCCAGTCTATAATTCATTAGTTACATGCATTTTATTGATCCCATGGGTCTTCTTAGTTAATGTTGACTGTATTAATTACTGATTGAAATAGAATATTTACAGTTTTGCTGTCCCTCCGTCTCTAACACACTGCCCCCCTCCCCCCAGGCTCTGTGAGATGGGTTGTTACGGACTGGGCATGACTCGCATCCTGGCAGCTGCTGTAGAAGTCCTGTCATTGGCTGACCAGATCAGATGGCCAGAGGTCATTGCACCATACCATGTCTACATCATCCCTCCTAAGGTAGGGGCCAATTAGACCTGGCCAATGTCAATTTACTAGTCCTAATCGGTTCAAAGCATTAGCCTGGGTACGATCCGGAAAGTAGTTTGCTCCGGCGTTAATTATATACCATATACAGTCGCTTCTTGCTCTAACATTTATCATACACTATATACACTTGCTTCTCTGCTGTAGCGTCTGAGATCCTTGACAATGTGAACGTCTGGAATCGTCCAACTTTTAGACGAGGGTGCTGATTGGTCCCTACACATGAACGAATTAAGGAATGGGTTCAAGCGCTCGTTTAAACAGGTGTTCCAACACCCGAAACACCCTCCGTCCACTTGCAGGAGGGCCTGTTGCCATCGAAGGAGCGCTCTAGAACCCATTTCTTAATTCGCTCATTAACTGATGTAACCACCAAACAATCTGAATGTACAGTTCTCCAGACAGGTAGCAGAAGCGAATGAAGTGCTGCTAATGCTGGCTACCCTGACCTGTTCTTGTTTACATGTATATCTACAGAAAGGAAGTAAAGAGGAAGCTGCCTCACAACTAGCCGAGGACCTGTATGACATCATACCTCAACAACTACCTCATCTCAGAGGAGAAGTCCTATTGGACGACAGGAGTCACATGACCATAGGCAAAAGACTGAAGGATGCTAATGTTTTGGGATACCCGTATGTTGTAGTTGTAGGGAAACAGGTTAGTACCTTTACTTCTTGTCACCTAACGTGCAGAATTTGAGACATATCCAAGAACTTAGCTCAACATTTTTATGAATGAATGAATGGTTTATTCGATCAATATAATCAGACAAAAAGTCAGCCACAGACTGAATTGCATACTTTTACGCTTGAAATCATTGAGTAAATTACCGAAATTTCAGCGGACTTATAAAAAATTTAGTATTCTTAAAATCAACAGTGAATGCTGTCTTAAAACAGATAGTTTTAACGTTAAACCAATGAGGTAGTTTTCACATGCACAATGCGTGGCCACAAGTAGCTTACAACAGCTAACATGATCAATATATGGCTAGAGTCCAATCAGAAGGTTGGCCATGTGAGGCCAACTTCTGACATACAGCCCTTCCAATGGAAGTTCAAATGGAAGTTAGAGTTAATATTACTACAAGGTGATTAACCTCATTGCTACTAAAGATGAAATAAAGTAGAGGAGCTTTCCTGCTTTTGCGAAGAAGGTTATGTTTTCCGTGCTGTTGTACTCAACAAGCTGTGGACCTGTCTTTTATGAATGGAGGTTCAGGTTAAAACCATACAAGGAAATTAGGGCATACTTTTCATAATTGCTAAGACTATACTTGGCAATGATATATTAGGCTGTAGAGGTCCTGTTTTGTTCATGGTTTCATGGTTAATTTGATCTGATGTTGTGAAAAAAAGGCATATTCTTCCAATCAAAGTCTGCAACAGGTCTAGAGACTCATCTCACCGGTCCCATAGCCTCACTGGCCGTAGGGGCCAAGAGTATCCAAGAGTATCCAAGAGTAAATTTGGCCTGATATTTCCCCCCCACAGGCGCTGGAAGCAGACCAGAAGTTTGAGGTTATTCACCAGACTGAAGAACAGACACAGACTCATCATGTCAGCAGGGAGGAACTACTACACTTACTGTCCAACTGTACTACTGTATGATGTAGCAGGGAGGAACTACTACACTTACTGTCCAACTGTACTACTGTATGATGTAGCAGGGAGGAACTACTACACTTACTGTCCAACTGTACTACTATATGATGTTTGTTTGTTTGTTTGTTATGTGTTTTTTTAGTGCTTTTTTTCTTCTGGTATACTGGACCAATAAACTGGTGGAGGTACCGACTGATATAATAAGTATCTAATACCAGCTCAAAAAAGAACAAGAAACAGCCATGCCTTCAAATACCAGAGTTACCAACCTAGGATTGATGTGTTCAAAAATTCGTACTTTCCCAGAACCATCGTAGAATGAAAGTTGTTATCACCAAGCACAGTAGGGGCAGATAGATGTGCAAAAGTTAGGTGTGACGGGTCATTCGGTGTAATATAACCAGCTGCTGTGAAGCTGGTGTGTAATGTGCTGAACGGCAGTTATACTGGCTATATAGATACAGATAGATACTAGATACACTGGTGCAATATACTTCACCACCTGTACCTGCAATATTGCAAGATTGTAGGATTTCAACCTGCATTTTGGTACACAGTAGGGCTATATCTGGGAATTGTATAAGGCTACAGCTACGGAGGCAAAGTTTAGGGTAAAAGTGGTTGGTGGGGAATGCAATACAAATACAAAGACATTTTGCACAATGCTTATTATTTTGTGTATGTATTTTTATTTCAAGTTTCTTATGTTATAAGTGTGGTTGGTATGCTGGCGATCTAAAAACATCATCAAGCAAAACAGAAATACAATATGTACTGATTCTCAGATTTTGCAATATTGTTCTCAAACCCAACTGAGCAACATGAAATTATTATCTAGTAAAAGGAATATTGAATAAATTTAACTCTATTTCAATGATAAGGCCATTTTCTATAGGATCAGTAAGTAGGTATTGACAAAACTTTGCGATGTGTTGAATGCTCATTTCTGTTCATTTGTATGTAATCAACATTCTGCAGTACTCCTTGCTGTGGTAGGAGGCGCTGCAGGTACATACAGCATGTCATTGGATACCCAATGCCAGAGTTACTCAAGCAACTGGGTAAATTTTGTTAACGGTCAGATGTTTTATACAGCATCTGCTTATAATCTTTTGTCAGTGACCACAGGGCGACATATTTTTTTACATATATAAAAACTGTGAAGGTTATATTCTGCATTTGCTAGCAAATGTTCATGTCACCTTTTTTTGCAAAACATACGTTTTTACACTGAACAGTGTTGATGTAAAAGTATGATTTTAAACATTGAAAACTACAAAACTTACACTTATACATTTCTTTATGAAGGAAACTCCTTCCAATTTCAGCCTTGTGACATTTT
>NC_049993.1:18255656-18278156 GCF_000003815.2 Branchiostoma floridae
GCTGAAATTGGAAGGAGTTTCCTTCAGACAGCGCGAGCCATGCACACAGCTCAATTTAAAACATTCTTTCTGTCTGTAACCCATGATGACAGCCTGTTTTATGTCCATCCTGAGAGAAGTCACCTTTCCTTGACCCTGGGTCCGTCTGGAGCAGGAACAGCGGAGAGTTTGTTTCTGTGCTACTGAAACTGTTTCATGTGAGAAGAACCTGGTTCCTAGGGTCACACATCTGCGGGCCAGGGGTGTGGGGTTGGCAAAAATAGCCGGGAGGGAGACTTCAAAAGGGCTGAGTTTTCTTAGGAAATAAACACGGAATAGGATTAGTGGCCATGTTTGTGTGTTGGCTAGATGAAGGTTGAGAACACTTTGACCTCTTTGAATAGCTTGTTGCAAAAATTGGGCTCAAACTGGAGTTCCCGTGTTTAAGCCTTTTGGCGTAACGGTTTAGCGTCTGGGGTTGTGATCTGACGGCGCGGATTCAAATCCCGGGAATCAGGATATTTGTATATATTGTTTTTGTCTGTTTCTACTCCTTCCTTATAGTACCGGTTAAACCCAACAAATAAATCAAAAAGAATATAACCGAATACGACAGGACGCATATTGGTTACTGGGGGATCAATATCAGTCCGCACCCCGTAAATGTAACTCAGGAAGCCTCAACGTTGAAAGCTTAACTTCAACAAGCTGTGACCTTAGAACTCCTTTTAGTCTGACTATTTCCTTGCAATCCTGTGTGAGAAGGCGTTTCCAATTTAAGTTCAGGTGAGAAGTCTTAAGTAAAATATCAGGTACCGTAAAGGGGGATTATGTTCACGGGAAATTAATTTCGTGGTAAGAAGGAAAAGTAGTGTTCGCGGTGGGTTTAAATTCGCTATTGAAAAGTTTGCTATGGAGGGTTTTACTCTTTAACATGTGCACAGTGGTTGTAATTAAAGAAGTTCGTGTGGAAGATCAGAGCTTATCACGAAAGTCACCGTGAAAACCTGCTCGTTTACAGTACTTCTATGGGGAGGACATGAGTTATAGCGCTCTCGTTATTGAACTATGTCGTCGTTAACTTCCTGTCAAAGTTCGCTACTCAGTTCAGCATGATTTTGAACTTTTTACCTTTGCTTTGATGGATGAGCAGTTTTTATGAGAAAAACAGCAGCTCCAGCCCTAGGCTTGTCTGGAAAAGTTTGACACCTCAGCGGGGTGTTATGACTGGAGTATGAAATCTACGGCAAGGCATCTTGAAGTTCAACTGACAAGGTGACTTCAGGTTGCGGGGGATACTGTTTCTAGTTTAAAAGCAGATGTTTAAAAGAAAATGTTGGCTTGATTTGAATGACCAGGGAGGTTTCATCAGATGAAAGCTTTTGGTATGACGTTTTGCTACTCTTTGTACTTCTTTTAGATGATATACATACGTGCACTAACGCACGCACACACACACGCCATTGTTAATTCAGTAGACACATTTCCGATTTTTCTTTGTCGCACTGATGTTTTGATATCTGACTTCAAAGCTAATTTTCTGGCCTATTAGCCTTCCGAGGGTTTTGGGTCTCAAAAAAAGTTCCTGTAAGAAGTGACGATCATCTTCGCCAAACATCTGCTTGGAGATTAAACGCACAGAACGTGGGGCGACCAATCGCCAAGCAGATGTAGGAAGGCAAAATCGTACAAATGCCTGCTGATGGAAGCTAGAGCAACGGCCCTTTCTTTTAAAGAAAACGGGATTCCGCCCTTTGACATCTGTTTGGAGACTAGGGACGGTGCCATGGCCGAGTGGGTAGAGTCAAGTGTTCGCCTTGCATTCGGTAGGTCGTGAGCTCTATCCCCGGCCGAGTCATACCAAAGACTTTAAAAATGGTACATGCTGCTTTCTCTGTTTAACACTCAGCACTAATGAGGAATAGTATGGAAGTTAAACACACATCACTACCAGCGGACCAGCCCTCTGCTGTTGTGGCTTGCACAAATGTGTGGCCCAAGGGCTACAGCAATGGAGATGGGTGCCACCCCTAAGCATCTGTTACTGATGTACGGGCAACTGTAACTTAACGGTAGCTGGAAGTTGGGAGGCCAGGTCTGCTCGCAGGCTGCGCTCTGGATACAAACCACTGTTTTGTCAACAGCGCCACAAAGAGGCATTTCCGGTTTGTTTGAGGGAGCTGGCAGCCGGAATGTGGAGTCTCGTACCCAGGGTAAATACGCACACCTGTCCGGGTGATGGATGGGTGGTGGTCACGTGATTACGAAGCGAGCCAAATTTGGGCATGAACTTAAGAAGCGTTCCAGTCTCCGGAGCTGTGACTGGTTGTTGATATTAGGTATCAAAAAGTATCTTAAACTCCATATAGACTTCCTCCAGCGAATATCTTTTCAAAAGTTTCGATCCTTCAAAGTAATAGAATTCATATAATAATAATATCGGGTGTATTTTGCAGCCAGTAGGTACCCAAAGTGAGGGTAGTGAGGCTGTTTAACGTGGTCGAGGCACCTCCTCGAGCACGGGACCCCCGTTTTACGTCCCTCCCGGAAGACGATTTCGTGGAAAGCTTTGTGAGGCTACAGCAATCCGGATGTCCTTGGTTGGTCCCCCATCCAAGCACTGTCCGGACCGCGCGTTGCTTAACTTCCGAGATCGAGGGATCGGGTGTACCAACGCGCCACGCAAATGCAACGTCTCATCTAAATTGATATGTACTGTATATGATAGCTGATAAAACAGGACTTCACTGGCACACGCCAAGATAAAGGGTATCGGATGATAGTAAGTTGAAAGACGAGTAGCAATAGCAATGGCGACATAGATTTCAACCCGAGGTATACGTATAACAAACGCGCAGGTATTCCGCGCCATGTGTCTGTGTGTTCAAATTACTTGTCGTAAAGCTGGGATGGCCATGTGGTTCACGGTACCAAGCAGACAAGAGTTATATCGTTAATGAGCAGACCGCAGTGAAGTTTTTCTGAACCACACAAACAGTTTGTCCTCTTTATGGTTTTGATTTGATGGCATCGTCAGGAGGAGAGACCAAAATATCATCTCATATCAATGTCAATGAGGCTTCAAGTGGAAATCCCTTTCTCCTGACTGACTACAACCGTAGCCTCTTGAACAGTGGTACGGACACTGGTCACCCCGACCAATCGAATGGGGACATCCCTCGCGAATGTGCACACTCCAGAAAACAGGACACTCCTCGACTTTCAAGGGGGCGCTCCTCTTGGAAAGGGGATGTTTCTCCCTCAATTAGGGGACGCTCCTCCGGAAATGGTATGGTCATCGGGCATAGGGGACGTCCCTCCAACACCCCCGCCGGCCCGTGGAATCGGCCGCTAACCCGACAAATCCCTTTCTAGTTCATCTAAATCACAACATCCAAAACTTTAACCCCGTCAGTGCTCTCGACAAACGTCATACCTTGCCAGGTAATGATAGTTTTTTATTAAAAATTGAGGCATGTTGGAAAAAAGCCGCCCGCGCGGCAGAACATCACCAGTCTTCAGTGTTAAAATGGCGGCGTACCGCACGCCCGGCAAGCAAAACATCGAGTTTTAGCCTAAATATCCGCGTGCTTGTCGAGTTTTAAGGCCTCTCTCCCCAACACACGTACATGGGAGAAGTTTCTAACACGATGTCAGACGTAGTTATTCGGGATTTTTTGTACAACGCGGCTACATGGCCCGATACCGATCCGTGTGCTTGTCGAGACAGGCTTCCCTCCCCAGCACACGTACGGGCGCCGGGTCTCTGTCACGGTAAGCCGTAATACCGGGCGTTTCCAGTAAACCGCGGCCTTTTCACAAGCCATAACAGATAACTACGCCTGACACCATTCAGTATCATTATCATGTATTTTTGCAATTAGCCTTCGGGCATGAGTTTGCAATAAAGATTCCTATTCCTTTAATCACAACTGTGTAGCACGGAACTAACCTCCTTGGCCAAAGTTTCAAGTATTGATGCAATAGACTTTGTGTAAATAACAGTACGATTAAAACGACTGTCATGACTTCTACGAGGTGGTCTATCATTTCAAAATCTCGACAACCATGAACATATCCGTTTCTATATAATTCATACCCTACAGTGGCTGCCAAGCCATGTTAGGTAATGACATTTAGTACACGACGAATCACGCACTGAGAAGCTGTACATGTACGTACAGTAACCGGATAGTTGACATAACAGTTTTCCTTTCTCACCTAGGTACTAAGGAAATTCCTGCCGCACGGCGAGATTTCTTAGCTAGTTATGAAGACGCAAACCAAACACACAGGACCATAGAACGTGTCTGTAAATGTGCGGTTAATGCCCCTGGTACATTCACTACGAGCAATTTACGACTGTCACAGCTAGTTGAGAGCATTCTTAGAACAGACGCGTACTAGTGTGTGGTACAAACTTCTCATTGTCTCGTGATGGAAAAATAGTCTCTATCAGACTGACTACGCTGTCTATTATAGGGAAAAAAGTGCCAGGGGAGTTTTGCTACCAGAGCCAGAGGAATTGGTCAGCCACACCGGGGAAACATAAACCTTTAGAAGCGTGGCCCTTTTTTTGACTGACTCCCCTGGCCAGTTTTTCGATTTTTTTGCCGAGTGCTACGATCCTTGCACCCCCGTAGGAAGGCCTGGCGGAGGATAATGGAGAGGGCTGAAGACGTTCGTCGTTGAACCTGTCCTCGGGTACGTTTAAGCTTCGATGATTTGATTTTCTCTTCTACCAAACCGTACAGCTAGCGGCCCGAGTTCGCGTACTGGTCTAGGCACGACTGGAAAAGGATCGCATTGTCCTTTCGGATAGTGACGTAAAGCTGGCTGCCCCGTGTTTGAGGGAACTTGCGTGTCAATCTTTAGCGTCAAATAAAACCTCTACACATAAAAGAGCTCAACACACGTAGTAGAGTAGACTTGATCCAGTGTATTTGATGTAAACGCCAGAAGTAGCGAAAGCTTTTAATAGCTTGAGAAGGCATCAAGCCTGCTTTACCTTTCCTAGCCTATTACCCCAGTTTACCTGATATTCGGTTGTCCTATTTCTGTGCGCCAACCTTGTGGCTTTGCCCCCTGTTGCTCTGCCTGCCAACCCTGCTGTTTTTGTTTATCCCTGAGTGATTTGTCAAACCTGCTGATCCTCGCGCCCCCTCCCTCCCACACCAAATTTGCGGTTTGGGCTCGAACCTACAAGTAAGCCGATAGGCCCAGTCGCCTAGCACGTGCCAAACTTGCGGTTTTAGGGTTCGACGGAAAAAAAATGCCCATTTCGTCTTCTGTGGTGTACACTGAAAAAACAGCATGTAAAGATATTTTGAAAATGAAAGTTTGCAATAAGATTCAGCACAGATGTCATTGAACCTAAGCTGAGTCTACTCTGCAAGCAGAATTTGCCTCTCAAAATGCAGGAGATAGCGTTTCTGAGGATCTAGATTTCAAACTTCTCTCAGATCCATTAGATTTGGCACGCCTTCCGTGCTCGACAGAATTTCAGGCTGGCTAGAACACTGCTCGAACCTGAGCCGACACTGGTGTAGTGCCTGGCACGTGCCATGGCGTCCATCCAAACACACGGGACTCATCGCTGGGTCCGTCTGAGGTCAGGTAGCGGTTTGAGATGACTATTTCTGCTGGCGGCGAGCAGTTGTCAGCATGCTACCTATAGGTATTTGATGTACCACCTTTACTGATGGCTTCGAGTAGTGAGCCAATATATAAAGGGCGGCAAATATACCGCAGTACTCTTCAAGCAGAGGTTAGGCTCCGGCTGTTCGTTCACGTTTGTTTTAGGCGTTCGTATCGGGCTTTCAATTTTGTACTGTTTCTTTGATGTCTCGCGGCCGCGAAATAAAACACGCCTAAAAATGTTTTAAAAAACAGCCAGAACCTAAAATAACCTGTGCTTGGAGAGTATAGATGTCCAAACAAGAGCCTGGCATTGGCTATGGCCTGGTCTCGCCAGTTCTCCTCTGTTGTCGAAGATCCTAGCTCTTCAGTGAGCTAAAACAGGATCGGGATCACTTTCCTTTCCATACACAGCTTTACTCTACTCCACTACTGACCTCCTTTCCACGCTACATAAACTTTATTCTACCTGCCTCCAGCCAGCTTTACTGAGCTGTTTTGGTTTTATATACACTACACGGACCCAGAGAGACACACATGTAGTCCACAGTTCTTCTCCCCTCAGGCAAAGGCTACGGAAATAACGTGATAAAAAGGTGATGTTGAAGGATATACACAATGGATAAAAGTGATGTTGAAGGATATACACACCTGGGGATTACCTAGGTATTTCTAAGTCTCTTAACGACGTCTAGAGTAACAACCGGTGATGGTATAAACAGCAGCTTGCTTCTGAAGTGTGACTAGATTTAGGGTCGTTTACATTCGTTGCATAATCTCTTTTTTATTTCTGGCGCGGTTTTTGGCGAAGCTTTATGGAACCCATCGACGGGCAATACTATCGTAGCCCTGTCTAGCGACGAATCTGACTGGAGGTCTGTGGCATCGTGCGATCGTCGTACGCGTTCTGTTGCGATAGGCGTGCATGTATAATACGAAAGTCCTTTTTGCTTCTTTTTTTTTCGGGAAAGGCTATCTTAGATCCTTCTTGGGGATTTTACAGCCCGTTTGAAAATTCAAAAGCATCCAAACCGTTTGACGTTCTACGACGGATTTGAACAAGAAGCGCGACATTTAGGGCACGGTCACAAAGCCGTGCGGTCGTCGTACGATTGTCATTTTAGGTGTTTTTTTGCAGACATCCATGCATGTTTTCTTCAGAGTACAGCTGTCTTGCAACACAAAAGGCTGTCTTGGATCCTTGTCGGTGTTTGGTTCTGTCACAGCCTGCCTAAAAATCCTACCGCATTAAAATCGCAAGACGATCGCACGAAGTACGTGACCGCGCCCTTTATAGTAGACAATGTAAAAGCCATGCATGTGCGGATGTCAACCCCAAAATCAAGTTCGCTTGGCCTTAAAGCCTTAATCTAAGATAACCTGACGTAAGGTTGTCTTTTCTGTCTGCACGGAGGCTAATGCACGCTGTGCAGCCCCGGTCTGAGGGCAGCTCCGTGCGTGCCGCTGTCTCGTTTAGTCTCCAGGTTGACGAGTCAGCTGAAAAAAAAGTGATATTGAACCAGTTTTAGCTCACTGAAGAGCTAGTCTTCCATTGGTCATGACAGAGAAGACAGACGCTATGTACAGTGTTTACAGGTTTGTTGTACTGTGGAAATTCCCCTAGCTCTTTAAAACAAGCACAATGAACAGTGGACCACGGCTTAACGTCCTGTCCCAGGGACTGCAACCCTTTCCAGTAGCGCGCAGTCGGGTGAGCGACACAGCCAGAATCAAACTCACGGCTTCTAGTTCCAGAGGCAGGGCCGCTAACGACTGGACTATGCACGCTACCAAAAAAAGCTGCATAAAAAAAGAGAAGAATTTGCCCAAATAGGGACAAATAAGTTACTATGGGTTTCAGTCATTCATTTGCAGTATATCCAACTATAGGCCAATCAACTCCTACTAGCCTCCTACTTCCTAAACTTGGCCAAATTTCCCTAGTACTATTAGTCAGGTAGAGTCTCGTTTACGTTGCGGCTTTCCGTGTTAGTCCACAGGAGGGTCTCACATGTCTGTTTCAACAGGCCGTATGTCTCCAGCTGGAGTCGATACGCACAAAGGGTGCAGTCCCTATAGACTCACCGAAGACTAGTACAGATACCGTAAACGCCTTGAGGTTCGCGAGAAATTAACGTTAATGAAAACTCTATTGCACGGCAATCTTACACGGTACAATGCATGGAAACAACTATTAAACATAGTACCATCTAGAAGTATAGAATAAAGCTTAACATCCTAATTACTAAAACAATTTTCGACTACCAAAAGTCTTAGTGGAAAGAAAAATGGAGTATCGCGTTGGTTTTGAGCTCGCGGTCGAATCAAAGGAATATATAAAGGGCGGACAGAAGACTTTTGTGGTATTTACAGTTCGCGGCAAAGAATGTATCGCGAAAACCGCAAACAAACAAAAGACATCGCGAAAATGACAACATTCACAGTATCACAGATGCACCGCATACGAACGCTTCAGTAAAAAAACTGGCGCTTGCATGCCCCCGTGAGACGGTTTGCGGTCAATGTCAAATATTTCGTGAAAGCGATCCGGAATTGGCGGCTTAGAGTACCCGGCGGTGTACTGTAAATGCAGAAATTTTCACGGTGGTTTTATGTCCGCGGTTTTGGCATTACAAATCACCGCGAACTTAAAACCACCGGGAACATTTTCCATGGCATTGCATGGTGCTACCGTGAACTTAAAACCACTGCGAACAGTCTTCTTTCCGCTTCCGCGAAATTAAATCCCCGCGAACTTAAATGCGTTTACAGTACACCCTGCTTGTGGAGGGAATTTGAGTTGGCTACTGTGCGGTGGTCTTGCGGGTCGGCGACTGTTTATTTACAGTCTGGAGGCACACAGAAGCGATTGAGAAGGGACAAGGGTAAGGGTGTGTTTGCTGTGAGGGTACCGTCTGGTTTTGCTGAAGGGCACAGCGACTACGTACTACTTAACGACTTCAGAATGAGCGGGTTTTGCTTTTTTCTCGCGGTTGCCGCGCTGAGCGTCGCGTCCTCGTCAGGATTCACTCTCCTAGCAGCGGAGCCTGACACGCATGTCCTCGGGAGGTTCAAGCAGGCCGGCCGAGAGTTTGTCGTCGAGTCGACCGCTCTGGAGGACGAGATCGTCTCAGAGATCGGCGTGGTCCAAGATGAAGGCGTCTACACTCTCTCTCGCCTGCACATTCCCGCTAAGTACCTCAAGCAGCGGCAGGTACCGGGCCTCCG
The DNA here is from genome assembly GCF_000003815.2 of Branchiostoma floridae. Lineage (NCBI taxonomy): Eukaryota > Metazoa > Chordata > Leptocardii > Amphioxiformes > Branchiostomatidae > Branchiostoma > Branchiostoma floridae. The sequence goes on from NC_049993.1 coordinate 18,264,501, forward strand.
GGAGAAGGTGGTTGGGGAGGCGGGCCAGCTGCTCCGACGGGCCGGCGAGGCCGGCCTGAAGCTCGGCACAGTAGCGAAGGTGTACGACAGGCTGGTCCACCGCCTCTACAACTCCACTCACGGGAAGGAGATGGAGAAGAGCCAGCTCCGCTTCGCGCCCATGTACCATCTCTCCATCGCACGCGTGGCGCAGAGGCTGGGCAAACTCGGACTCAACACCACGGACGCGCTCTGCACGGACAGCCTGTCCTACGTCCACGGCAACGGGCTGTTCTCGTGCGAGGAGGACTTCCACCGGGCGGTCCCAGTGAAGTCGGCGGTGGCTAGCGCGTCCAGGGTCCGCCGGCAGGCGTTCGGCGGGTCGCGGTCCTACAGCAGGGACGTGGACGAGCTGTACTTGGACGTGCCGGAGCTGTACGAGGGGCACATCCAGTGGACCTACGGGAACATCCCCGTGGCCTGGTGGAAAACCGCGCAGAGGATCGCCAGGAAAGTGGCCTGCGGATCACCGTCATGCAGGTGGGGTGGAATTTACTTAGAAATATACTATTATACCACATTTGGTATAAAAGTAATCAGTAACGGTAGTTTTATGGAAGAGAAGCATTAGGCTGGCGTCACCGGGGCCTGGCCGGGCTGTTTGTGGAAACGAAAAAAAAGGAATGTGTACGTACAAATGTACACATATAATGCCTGCGACTTCTAGTATTCTCTTTACGTCTTGTGTGGTTTGGTCTATGCAGGCCGAGCCGCCGTTTGGAAATGTGAGGTAGGCCTAGTCTCCAAGCAAGCTGGCAAGGGATTAAGTATAGGTGCCCGTTTGACTCCCTTTGGCCGGCTATCTCCCTTTGGCCGGCTATACTCCTTTGCCAGCTTTGATACTATCTCGAAGGCACCGTAGGGTCTGCTTGGAGACTAAGGTAGGCCTATACGCGGGTCTGAGGCACGCTTCTGGACTGAGGTACGTTTCTAGCGTCGCTGCGTTCTAAATTGTATCTGCATTACCATTGACTTTATAATGAAAAACGTACAAATATTACTTAGAGGACAACAAAACACACAAAGCGTACAAAGATTACTCTTTTATTGATGAAATTCGCTCAGCGCTCTGTCAAATCTCTTGGCCACAGCGACACCGCCACAGCTTCAGTGAAATAACCGCATTTAGATCCTTTCCTTGATTTTAAGTTAAGAAAAACGACAACGGCTCCTTTAGTTGTACATGTGTGTTAGGGATATTCTCAATTTTAGTGCCATTTGTATCGGTAAATAACTTTATGGAAAAGCGCCATGATATTGACTTTTAGCACATCGAGCTTTTTTTAAAGTTATCTGATTTCCTGAAGATTTCTATTCTCACTGCATACACGTACTGCTTTGTTGGCAGTGCTGTCAAAACAAGCTGGACAGGCCCAGGTTTTCCCAGATTGACATTCCAGACTGCAGATTCCGTACTACGTAAACACAGACGACAAATAACACTTAGGGTCCAACATATGGAGGGGAGGGGGGCTGGGCGTGGTTAGTGGGGGTTACCGGATTTGTGTCGCACGGGAGGTATCGTTAGGTATTAAGCGCAGATCAGGAGTCAATCAAGAAGACAGCGTTTGAAATACCACCTACACTTGCAGTTTGTATTTGTATTCTCCAAGAAGGTTATTTTTCAGGTGCGTGTGTCTTGCATCTGTTCGTCTGTGCACAGCATCATTCCTGAAGTCCCGATTGGATCCCGATGATATTTTATATGTTTGTAGAAGTTGGCAAAACAAAACGAACGATTAGATTATGGCCCCCTAGCGAGTTTGTAGGGTACTGCAATTGAACGTCCGGTTTTGATATCTCGTTTTCAGATTACAGGAAGAAGGGTAATGTACAAGAATCACAATCAAAGCACACTACAGTTTAATAAGATGCTGTGATAGGACAGGAATGGGTAACAGAAAGAAAGTACTTTGGGCCCTGGCAGTCTAGGCAAGGCGATCAAAAGTGAGCCGCCACAGAACACTTGCAGGTGTCACACCTGATCCGAGAAGGGGAAAGTTGCGCACGGATAACTCAAGACGGCTGGGTACCGAGATGTATGCTTATAAGATCCGTGTACTGTTTAAGTAGCTCAATACACAGACGTCAGGAGCAGTTAAGGGCAGCTCACAGCAGGGTACATGTCTGGGTTTCAGTCAGGACATTCCTGCAGTGTGGTATTCCATCCATCATGTATAGCTTATAAATGGTACTGCCAAATCTAAAGCTGAGGAGGTGGAGCATGTTTTTTTTTTGACTGCGCGGATGTATTTCTGTCTGAATTTTGTTTTTCTGTGATTCCCAATGTGCAAATTTGAGGCGTGTCTTTTTTGTCTGTTGGCGTTACATGATCTTAGATTGGAGGTAGTGTGGGTATCAAAGGGGATGGCTGGTTTATCTGCTATCTTTTAATCACGAACATCATTGCTAATTCCTCTCCCAGCCCTACATTTCTTACCCCTTCCTCATTTATTCTCTCTTACTCACTCTCTGTAACCTCCCTCTCTCTCTCTACTCTTTCTCTCTCCCTCTCCCTTCCCCCCTCTCTCTCTTTCTCTCTTCTTCTTTCCTGCACAAAAGTCAATGTCTTGTGGCAGGAAGGTCCGCCAGCCTTCCTTTGGTCAAGGCCTTTCTCTCTCTGTCTCTCCCCCTCTCTTTTCCTATCTCCTTCTGCTTCTCTCTCCTTCTCTCTTTACTGTCACCTGAATCACGTTCTTGTTGCGGGAAGGTCTGTCGGTCTTCCTTCCTTTGTTCAAGGCCTCTCTCTCTCCCTCTCCCTTTCTCTCCCCTCTCTCTCTCTCCTATTCTCTCGTTCCCTGTCTCCCTCGGGCTCGTCCTCTCTCCTTCTTTCCTTACTGTCACAATGCCAGTCTTGTTGCGGGAAGATCTGTCGGTCTTCCTTCCTTTCTTCAAGGTCTTCCCAAATTTTCTTCTCTGTCTTCTTCCCTAGTTCAAGGTCTCGACCTCTCACATGGGATCAGCTCCAAGTCTTTGTTCTGCACCCTGCCGGGATTCCATATCAAGTTTCAGTCCGCACTCCCGATATATTTCTCTGATCCTGTTCACCATTGTCCCAGGTCATTCCTTGTTAATCAGAACGTGGTGCAGCAAGCCGACCTAAGAGACTCAATTAACTGTATTACGTACATGTAGCTGTTGTTCTGTCCAGTCTCATCAACTTCAGAACAAAGGCAAGGGTGCGCGCTCTGATTGTGTCTCAATGCCCACCCCGGGGCCCGCCCGGCCGGGTAGCTTTCGGAAACGAAAATATGATAAGAAAGGCAACAAAACACAAAGAATCTCTAAAAAAAATCTATGCGGGATCACAATCTTGTTTGACTCTAGCCGTATAGAATTTCTTTGTACTTGGCACTTGACAGAACAGGTTAGCGTTTGAAGGTAAGTTTTTGTGGTTTGAAGTTTTGTTTCTCTTGAGATAATGACACCCTTTTCCTCCACTTTTCAATAGGATTACATGCACTACTGGTATATACTGCAATAGTAAATTCTGCCCTATATGCAGTGTATTGTATGCCATAGTGTTGATATTAGATGCATTTCAAAGGCTGTACTTGTATATCATTGCTGACAGTGAGACTAATCGTTCCCAGCTGCAGAGCTTTGAAGTTAAAACAAATTGAACTGATAGACACACCTTCAACATTCTGTAGGCTTAGGTTATGTTGTGTTTTTTCTAAATATAGCCAAGAGATATCCACTTGCCAACAATCCGGCAGTCATTCTGCTATGTACTAGTATACATTACTCATGGCAATACTGCACACTGCAGCTAGGTGTCGCTTATGTGATAGAAATGCGGTCGCAAACGTGACTGGAGGAAAACGAAGGACTTCCGAATCCGTACTCTCGCCATTGATGGGTAGAAACTGACGAAGTCATCATCTAAGGCAGGGCATCGTTGCTCAACGTTGTTGACACAACTTTTCATTTGGGGAAATTGGCCCAAATGCATATAATAGCTTCCATTAAACTTAATGTGACCTACTAATTCGAGACAACAACAAAGATACAGGTCAGGGGATCTGAAAAGCATGTTAAAAACGCCACTGAAACAGACCGCAACGCAAACCGGCTCAAAGATACGGCAACAAGTGTTTATATTCTTTAAAGGAGCTCAAGGGATCCGTCTGTCCTCAAACGAACCGGTAGCACCGGCCCTCCTGTTTCCATCCGTTGCCATAGCGACGGTATGTTTTGGGCGGCTCGGATGGACGACCTGACACTGTTTAGACACGGGAATCACCTGACTTGTGTCCTGACTGAGAGGGGTAACCCTGACCTGATCCCCCGTCTGGTGCGTGTCAACAAACATGGTCACGGTACTGGGGCGCTGGGGAGGGCCTCGTCAAGTTTATAGCTGCTGTGGATGCCATCCTAGACGTGTATTGTCTGTTTCTTTAACTTGAAAACTTCAAAGCTTACGCATATCTCTGGAACTTTTACAAACTGACGGGTTGAGAGGGCTACTCATAATGGAGGCCTAATATATCCTTTCCCTACTAACTCGTACCGAACCCTGATACCTTTACAGACAGACGGGCCGGGGAGTTAGAGATACTATAAAATGTATTTAAGTTCGCGGGGATTTAATTTCGCGGTAGCGGGAAAATGGACTTTTCGCGGTGGTTTTAATTTCGCGGTAGCACCATGCACTGTAGTCTCTTACTGTTATGGAAAAATATTCGCGGTGGTTTTAAATTCACGGTGAAGCGGCCGCCGCGAAAACCGCGAACATTAATCCACCGCGAACATTCCTGCATTTACAGCAGTCATGACAAAGTCCTAGCTAGTGTATCCTGCCCTTAGTCTTACTGACATGTGCCGCGATGCCTTTACAGACAGACGGGGTGTGAGGGCTACTTGTGATGAAGACCTGGTGTATCCTTACCTTACTGATGTAACTATGATATACCTTTATAGACAGACGGGGTACTCATGATGAAGGCCTATAGCCTTGTGTATCCTACCCTTACTGACATGTGCCGCGATGCCTTTTCTGACAAACGGGGTGTGAGGCCAAGTGCTACTTACGATGAAGACCTAGTGTATCCTAACCTTACTGACATAACCCTGATGATACCGTTACAGATAGACAGGTTGCGAGGAGTTCTACGAAGGTCTAGTGTATCCTAACCTTTTAATTAAACATGCACATATCCCTGATGCCATTACAGACAGACGGGGTGCGAGGAGTTCTACGAAGGCTGGTTCCTCCGCAACACAGACTACGGGTGCTGCAGCGTGCGGGACGAGCCCAACAGGATGGGCTGCTGCAGGTCAGTCGGACCGTGACAGTTACAGAATTGTACAGTGTATATTGAGAATATAACATGTATAAATCCGTATTCTCCGAGGTATCAGCCCGGTCGCTGGTCGGATCACCGATGGCCGAGGGTGACCTAAACCGCGGGATTGCTGGGAACGGTGTTGTATTTAATTTATGTCATACCCACCTGGGGAAAACACATTTGAATGTGAAATGCGCCATAAGTTGAGAAAAAGTTCTTGTTCTCTAACTTATTATTCTATTTTCTGTGACCATACTTATTTTGATAAAATCATTGTGAAGGGATTCTGTGATGACGTATTATTGCACTCTTGTTCCCAGGATAGCCTCGCTGTCGTGCTACATCCACTCGGCCCGCTGCTCGTGCTGCGTCATCCCCTACTACTGCGGGTGGGGCTGCATCCCCGACCCGGTGGCCTGCTACGGCTGGGACCGAGTCTACAGCTACGGCTACAACGCCTAAACCTGCGGAGGGAATGGCCTCAGTCGAAGGCTTCTAGCAGTGTTGTTTTATTTTGCATAGGAGTGTTCTTTCACACAACCAGTTTTTCTCACCTGCTGACGTTTTGATGTCTGTCCGACATCTTCCTCAGAGCTTTTAACCGGAGTTCTGTTTCTCGCCGCCAAACGTCAGCAGGTGAGAAAAACTGGTTGTGTAAAAGAACACTCCTATGTCCTATGATCTACCAACCTGATGAAATTATTTTCTGAAGCGCTGTTTTCTGTTTTATTGTGGGAGCGCTGATTCGAAATTTTGGACATGGGCTTTCTCTAATCCAGCGGCATAGCTGAAAAATTTGCAAAATTGTCTAAACGCACGGAATTTGGCACACATACAGTTGAATGTTCTGCCTAGAATTGATTTTATGGCACTTTTGGGGTCATCTTTTTTACCAAAAATGTATAGTTTGGACTGCTATGCCGGGAGAGGAAGTATCCTCATGGCCAGACCCTCTTCCGGCATTATAGAACCTTAGCCGATGTTGGAATTTGTGAATCAGCCCCCCCCCCCCCAAAAAAAGACAGTGCTGATAGAAGTCTGCGAAGGAGGCCAAATAGAGTCTAGCCTACACCAGGCCCCACAGGTCGCTAGAAAATAGCAGAAATTGGCTAAAAATACCATTCCATAAAAGTAAGCTAGCCGAGGTGTACAGTTTGCGATCTGTAGTTCACGGCCAGCTTATTTTTCTGTTATCTGTATTTTTGGCTAATAAAAAAATCTACCATCCTGGTAGAGGCTTCAGGCTAGGTAGGCCTGCAGAGCGAGATAATAATTACAACTCTACTTTCATTCTGATGAAACATTGTGTATCTAATTTAGTACGTGGGGCCATAGAAAGACAAGAAAAGTTGTGCCTGCGTATAGACTATCAAGTTTCGCAATTGTATAGCCCCAATTTTATACATTCCTGAAGGCTGAAACAACCAACCACCATCGCCCATTCATCATTTTATTCTTTCATCTATTCATCCGCTTATCCACCCGTTCCTCTTGCCATCGATCCATCCATCGATCCGCCCATTCCTCTTTCCATCCATCCAATCCATTCTTCCATCCAACCCTTTATCCATTCGCCCGTCTTTCAATTCGTCCATTCTTCATTCAGTCCATCCAATCCAATCATCTGTCCATCCATTCATATCCATCCACCCATCCATCCCTTTCAATCCATTCATTCCTCTTGACATTTACCATCTTTCCATCCAGATCCATTCCTCTCTCCATCCATTCATCCATCTTTCTACTCATTCATTCCTTGTCCATTTCGTCTATTTCATCCAAATCGTTTATCCATTCATCCATCCTTCAATTCATCCATTAATCTTTCAACTCATCCATCCATACAATCCTCTATCCTTTCATCCCTCATTCCCTCCATCTTCATTTCATTGTCATCATGCATTCCATTTACATTTCACTTCATGACTCAATTTCTCATTCCTTCATGCCTATATATATCCACCCATCTTTCATACCTCTTCATGCAGAATGGCAAAATCGTTGGCTCATGTCGTTCAACCCCTCTAAATGTCACATCCTCCATATCACCCGTAAAAAGCACCCCATCATAACTCAGTACTCCCTCTGTGGAGAAGCCCTTACCGGTGTTAAGTCCCACCCCTATCTTGGAGTACAACTGTCCGACGATTTGCGGTGGGACACCCATATCAACCACGCCACTAGCAAAGCTGGTAAGGTCCTAGGAGTCATTCGGCGCAACTTGACCCATTGTCCATCTAGGGTCAAGGCCACTTGTTACAAAGCGCTGGTACGGCCTCACTTGGAATATAGTGCCATCGTCTGGGACCCGTACACCAACAAAGGGATACAGGCGGTGGAGGCCGTCCAGCGCAGGGCAGCCCGAGTGACCCTAAATGACTACCGGCAGACTAGCAGCGTGACACAAATGCTTTCAGACCTGCAGTGGCGCCCTCTCTCCGAAAGGAGGAGGAACGCCCGCCTCACCTTTTTCTATAAAGTAGTCAACAATAATATTAACATAGACGCCAGCAATATTCTGAAGCCTGCCCAAGGGCGTACCCGGGGTAGTCACGACTTCAAATATCAACACATATTTGCACGCACCGATATCTACAAACATTCTTTTTTCCCACGCACAATTCCCGAGTGGAATGCCCTGCCTGGCACGGTTGTAAGCGCTCCCAACGTTGAGCACTTCCGTGCCAGGCAGGCGGCCTGCCCGCCCTAACCCGGGAGCCTCAGCTCCCCCCCCCCCTACTTTTGCCCCTCGCGGGGTCATTTGGGGGTATCCTATGCAGATGCAGATGCAGATGCAGATGCATACGTTCATTAATCATTCATTTGTTTATTCTTTTAACCCATCAAAGATCAATCACGTGAGGTTACAGATCTATCAGCCTGTTGTAGCAAAAGCGCCCTCTAGCGCTTTCAGTTGTTACTACAATGTGTGAGAATGACGCTTGTTATGTAAAAGTAGCAATGACATGTATTAGACTTGATTTCAATATCTATATATTCCTAAAGTTAATTGTTTTTCATAATCGAAATATCTAGAATTACACGAATGGATGGGGTCTGTAATGAGGTTGGCCCATCACTTAAGGATGTGAAGCATTTGTATATTGCTGTATAATTTTACTTTTTCGACGTTTACGGTAATTCTTTGTGTTTTTATGAAGTAAATTCCGTTTATGTATTATATCATACGACTCTTATATGGCGTCTTTGAACTTTTTGATACTAGTAATTACGTATTCAGAATCATCGCAAACTTACTAAACACTACAGAACATTAAGGAAAAATATTTTGCTTGAATGGTCAGTGGTTAACATAGACCGTAGGGCCGGTAGTCGGTTGAGTGTTACGCCCTTTCATCATTACATCTGTCCGGTCAATGACGTGGCATCTCCCTTTAAGTAGAGTGCAGTATCTTCAGAAGCACAGACGCGCAGGTTTGCGTGATGATATTGCTTTTCTCGGCGGAGGATCAAATTCCAACCAGAAATAAGATGGCACTATCATATTGTCAAAATCTGACATGGTGGCAACAAAGGATGACCAACCAGCAGAGCTTTTGGCATCGCGCACCTGTAATAGCCCTAACGCTATGCTTTCTGTGTCTCGTAATCTGGGCATACAAATGACAGCAGAAGCTGTACTTCTTGTCTGACGACGTCACGAACCGGGTGAATCTCATCCCTGTTGCGGTGCGCCAAAGTCAGGTCCCACACGTCCAGAATAACCACCTGTAGGTAGGGGCGAGTACCGGTACAGAAAATTCAGGTACAGGTACAGGTCCAGAGGACCAGGTACAGGTCCGGACTTAAACCTGGACCTAATTGTGAATGGACAATACTCAAAATAATGGTCTATTTCGCTACAAAGAAATTTGTTTGGTGGAGTAGTCTATCTTCACGTAAACAACGCTAAGTGCCTCTGTTAAATAAGACCAATTTTGACTGTAGAAACTTGATAAAAATGACTATCAACTCTCCTCTACTTCGCTATTGCTATTTTCATGGACCAGTAAGCCTCAAAACACGCCTACCTCCGAAGTGCCGGTATAATCTGTTCATTTTCTAATCGGTCCAACATCCGGTCCACTGGTTTTTTCATGTCCGTTTTTTTTCCGGTTCAACAAGAAAAATCCCTACCTTCAGGTTCTCGAACAGTTTCCTGAGCAGTCTGTCGAGGACGTGCGCGTACCAGTCGCTATTGAGCCGCGGAACTCCCGTGCGCGTGTTCGCCGTCTTTAGAACAACCAACGTCCCCGGTGACCTTGAGAGAAGTCTCAAAATGGCGGCCCGAATCGCCCGCATGCGTTCTATGTAGATGTCCAGGTGGAAGGAGGTGAAGTGAGCCCAGACTGATATGACCAGGACGTAGCCCGGCCCGCCATGGATGGTGTCAATCTCTCTGGCCAGGAAGTTCACGTGAGACACGTTTAGGCCACCTGTAGGTAGTGTGGACAATAACGAGGTCTTTCATGCAACTTTTAGGTTTAGATCAGGGGAAACGAAGCCTCAAACTTCTATACATTATTCCTACTGCAAAGTTATATTTGACGTACCCAGGGCCTAGGGGGCAGCTACGGATAAATAAGTGGTGGGGGTATATTTAGCCACCTTGGTACATCTGATGGGCAGACACTCATTGAGTACGGCAAGTCTTCTTGGCCTCTATCTACCCTGACTGGCTGAGGCTTCAAACATATATTTGATGTTGAGAGACGACTGGAGGTGTTGGAGGAAAAACATCATGGCTGGCTCTCAGGGACATGTTTTCTAGTTTCGGACATGGATGGCAGGAATAAGACCCTATCGGGAATAGTTCTTTCCTGTCTAGCAGAAAACCGCTCCACTCTGACCAAGAGTTTCCATAGAAAACAATGTCAAAGAAAAAAGCTTAGTTCCTGACCTGTTCGCAGAGGGTAGCCGTGGACCCGGAAGCGAACCGTTATGTTTCTTTTCTCGTTGATGGCAAGATGTGGTCCTGCTCGCCTGGTGATGAAAGGGTCTGTGTTCTAGAATGGATACAAGTATACAATTTAAAGCAAAACTATACAAGTTTCTTTATTCTTTCATAATCACTATGTACAAATCGACGTAAACCCAACGAAAATCGATTTGGACAGTGCATAGCCCACCAGCCGTGTTAGAAAAATCCATACATTCATTGGTATCCACTTGTCTTATGCTGTCACGCACGCACATACACAAACACTCACGCACATGTGTATGCACACAAACACACGCATACCCCCAAGCACGCACACAAAAACTCCATTTAATGGATACGAATACGGGGGTAACACAAATATAAGAAGGAAGACGTACCATATGTTTTAACCGCAGGGTGTCCACTAAGAGCTCGAACCACTGCCTCCCTGTAGAGTCACCCATGAAGTACAGTTCTTTGTTCTGTAGACAGTCCAGGTACTGAGACGACTTGAAGTGTCTGGTCTTTGAGAAAATGTCAAGTATCAATTAGTGAGAAGAATAAAAAAAAAACTGACCCTCTCCCTCCCTTACCTTAAGTACGTACTATGTATGTACATCTGTATGACAGCGGCCTTGAAATAAACTCTTATATTGAAAGCGCATAAAGTGCCCGCATCTGCAATGTGCTTTGTCTACGGGTGTGATAGGATGAGAGGATATCCTGTGTAATTGTAATAGGTAAGTGGTAGCCGTAAGAATTAGGCACTGATATTTAGAAAGAGTGAGTCATTTGTACACTTTTTCTAAACAAATTCTAATGCTATATAAGGTGGATAATGTCTTACTTTACAAACAGTTGAAGTCCAAATGTCTTTGATAAAGTATCCCATGGCAGGGTAAGGGTCGGGTAGTCCCGGGGCACAGCGGGGTCGGGGTAACATCGACAACATCTTTTTACCTTTTGATACAAACAAACAAACATACAAAAAACGCATGATACACCGAGAGAAGCATTGTGGATGCCGTATTCATCCAAATGTGAGTTCTTAAAAATTTAGAATGGTTATAAAAAATGAAATTCATATGGAGCGCATCATTCGACTGTTATGTAGGTTAAAGATGATTTTCAGGGCCACATTTGAAAGAGCTCTTCGCTCCTATTTTGATGGTCGATGATCATACAAGCAGATTCCAAATAGATAAGAACAACAGTAAAATGGCTTATTACATACATACCCATGGTTTTCACGTGTACGAACTCAGGGGACCCGGCTAATACTGCTTTAAACGACTGTCCTTCTCTGGAAAAGAGATATACAGTTTTTATAATGGAGATGATTCTTTCACATCATGCACACATCTGTACACATTCTTTGTGCTTTATGAGAGCAATATTTGTATTTTTCCATTTTCAAAGCCAATGAAATTCCATTTTCTAACATCGTTTGCTTCTGAAATTTTCACTGACTGTTCTCCGTGGTACATTTTAACGGTTGTAATAGTTTCAATGAGCAGCAATTATTTATTCTTGTTTTACTTGTGTGCCTTCAAAATGCTGCCCAGGAACATTTGACTTTGGCCTCCCTATCACATGAAGACTCACATTCCTTTTGCCAATCATGCGCAACGATGATTTTTGCGGTCACAACTCACATGTTGATGAGATCCTTTTGCCCGTCGCTGAGTGGGCAGTACACGGAGGAGGCCTCATAGTCCACCCAATGATTGACACGTCTGTCGCACGACAACGTCCTGGGCTTGTCACAAACCCACGTGACACCGGCGTAGGGATCCGAGTAGTCACAGTGAGGAGTCCCGGACTCCAGCCAAACGTTACATTCTAGTGGAGACGTAAAAAATCTTAGAGAAGACACGGCAATGTCTGGAAGGACCTCTTTGTGAAATCAGTCCAAGTTTGATGAATGTTTCCAAATACCCGGTACCCAAGAAACAATGATGAGACAATGGACAAAATGTAATTTTCTCACGTCGAACTTGATTATGTCGTCATTCTACAATTTCAGTAAAATTTACAGCATCGTAACTTTTTTTTACATATAAACATTTTCCTTTCTTGTGACCATGACAACGTTGCGTTGTTCCAATATCAAAGAAGTGTACCTGATTCCTCAGTGAAGTTGCCTTGTCCTTGAAAGGCGCTCCTGAAGGTCAGCCTGAGAGGACAGGTTTCTAAGATGTGCTTCAGCAGGAAGCACCCCTCAGCCGGATGTACTAGTACGACCCGGAAGTAAACCTCTCCAGGCCAGTACAGACGGAACCTGGCTGTATAGGTCCCGTTCTGAGGATGAAAAAAAAAAAAACTTTTCAAAGATTTAGCACGATTCCATCAACCAAACATTGCACCATAATTACAGTCGTCTCTCCACCTTTATCAGTATACATGTATATGACCCACTCTATCTATAACTTTGAACACGGGACTCCGGTACGGTGTCAAATACCTGGAAACCTGTATCGCCCCCCGTCACTGTTGAGGCAAATTTGGATTTCAGACCGCGGGACAGTAACTGAAGCTAGCACTGAAGATAGTGTAAAATTTGGTATATTCAATGTCAATCTTGATTCCGATGACACCATGTTATTACCTCCATGAAATGTCATGGAATGGAGGTTATATTTTTTATTTGTGACTTCAAACTAGGGGTTACCAAAGATCTTTTAAAAAATGGGAAAATTCTTGCTTGTTGGCCACGTTTTAGTCTGTCTCAGTCATCAAGATTCGGTCTAGATTTTCATAGGACTTTTACAAAAATCGAACCTATTCTCATTCGTTTAACAATGACCTTTTCCCTGTATTAATTACAGGAAAACCACAAAACACCGACATGAAATGTAAGAAATGTAAATTAAGGCCCTTCGATGTAACACACCAGCTTCACAGGTACGTGGCGCGTCAGCAGTTGCTTATATTGCACTGAACGAGCCGTCACACATACATGTAACTTTTGCACATCCATCTGCAAGTATTCTTTAAAACTATCCGAAAACGAAAAAAGAGGGTCTGCATGCCTTTTTCCGTTAAGCGTTACAAGCCATTTTAATTCACCGTTAATCGTTACCGACCCGCTCTAATTTAACGTTAATCGTTATCGGCATATTCTTCGTTAAGCGTTATTGGTCGTTTTAATTCAACGTTAATCGTTATTTATTATCCCGAATTCACCGTTAAGCGTTACCAAGAAAGTCTACGTAATCTTGTTATACTTTACACCCGAAGTCAAATGCCAGATAGAACCCCTGAAAATGCAGGAAATAGCGTTTCAAAGGGTCCAGATTTCAAAATTTCTCTGAGCCTTCCGGCCTTCGGCTCTGAATATGGTAAAATATGTTGCGGAAGCGTCGCCCTCAAAACTTTATCACTCACACAAACTTCAGTGTCAAA
>NC_049993.1:18283156-18284687 GCF_000003815.2 Branchiostoma floridae
CTCCGATCACCAGGCTGAAGTTGGCCGCCGATTGGGCCGCCGATTCGTAGCCGCCGATTGGGCCGCCGATTCGTCATTAGACAAAACATAGCATCCGATTCAGACCCCCATTCGAAGAAACTAAAAATTCCTAATTTCCGTTAAAAGCTTAAATAAATATCAAGCACAGCTGGATATTGTCTATTACCAACCAATATAGGCAAATATAAACATAAATTATAAGAAAAAGTAGGAAATCAACGATTAAGCGCAAATGATAGGCCCAATCAGCAGCCACTGTCTTCAGCTTGGTATAACGTTAGCTGCCACACTTCTTCTAGAGCAAACTGCTACTTATCTAAACGTGGCCCGTGAACTTGTAAGACGAATTAAGATAGCGTATACCCTTAGGTATTCAATACAAGTGTCAAATATTACGGGCCAGATTTAATTGATAAACTAGAGCGTAATTAACTAACACGAAATATGCAAGCAAAGGGGTGCTAAAATCGGCTTTCATACGGATCTATAGCAAACTGCTACTTATCTAAACGTGGCCAGTGAGCGAATTTGGATAGCGTACACCCTAACGTATTCAAAACAAGTATCCAATCTTACGGGCCGGGTTTAATTAATGATCTACAAGGGATTTAACTAATAGGAAATGCGCAAGCAAAGGGGCGCTAAAATCGGCTTTCATACGGATTCTAGAGCAAACTGCTACTTATCTAAACGTGGCCCGTGAGCTTTTAAGACGAATTAAGATAGCGTACATCATAACGTATACAATACAAGTGTCAAATCTTACGGGCCGGATTTAATCAATGAACTACAAGGGAATTAATTAATAGGAAATGCGAAAGCAAAGTGGCGCTAAAATCGGCTTTCATACGGCTTCTAGAGCAAACTGCTACTTATCTAAACGTGGCCCGTGAACTTTTAATACGAATGTAGGCAGCGTATATCATAACGTATTCAATACAAGTGTCAAATTTTACGGGCCGGATTTAATTAATGAACTACAAGGGAATTAACTAATAGGAAATACGCAAGCAAAGGGGCGCTGAAATCGGCTATTATACGGCTTCTAGAGCAAACTGCTACTTATCTTAACGTGGCCCGTGAACTTTAAAGACAAATTGAGATAGCGTATACCCCAACGTATTCAATACAAGTGTCAAATCTTACGGGCCGGATTTAATTAATGAACTAGACCGTAATTAACTAATAGGAAATGCACAAGCAAGGGCGCTAAAGTCGGCTATTATACGACTTCTAGAGCAAACTGCTACTTATCCAAACGTGGCCCGTGAATTTTTAAGATGAATCTAGATAGAGTATACCCTAAGGTATTCAATACAAGTGTTAAATCTTGCGGGCCGGATTTAACTAATGAACAATAGTTGTAGGCGACGATCATAGGCTAGCCGCCGATTCGTTATTAGACACAACATAGTATCTTACACAGACGACCACTCGTAGAAAGCTCGAGCATCCTCATTTCGTTGAAATCTTGAAAAAATATCAATACTGCTGATATTGTCTATTACTA
>NC_049993.1:18285969-18288170 GCF_000003815.2 Branchiostoma floridae
TATGGCCCAAAACGATGTCGAAGCCCCTCGAAAGCAAAAAAATTCCTCATTTCGTTGAAAATCTTGAAAAAAATATCAATAACTGCTGAATATTGTCTATTACTACCCAATATATGGTTATATAAACATAAGTAATAACAGAAAGTATTATGTCAACGATTAAACACAAATATCAGGCCCCATTGACGACCAAGGCTTCAGCCTGGTCTGAAATCGGAATCTGTCACTTATTTAAACGTGGCCCGTGAGTTTTTAAGGCAAATTTAGAAAGCGCATACCCTAAGGTATTCAATACAAGTGTTAAATCTTACGGGACGGATTTAATTAATGAACTATTGCTGTAGGTGACGATCCAGCCGCCGATTCAAAATTAGAGAAAACATAGCATTCTATTCAGACTCCCATTCGAAGAAACCAAACAATTCCTGCTCATTTCCTTTAAAAGCTAGAACGGATATCAAGAACTGCTGTTTATTGTCTATTACTATACTACCCAATGTATGTATATAGAAATATAGATAATACCAGAAAGTATTATATTAACGATTAAAGGGCAAGATTTAATTAATGATCTACAAGGGAATTAACCAATAGGAAACACGCAAGCAAAGGGGCGCTAAAATCGGCTTTCATACGGCTTCTAGAGCAAACTGCTACTTATCTAAACGTGGCCCGTGAACTTTTAAGACGAATGTAGGCAGCGTATATCATAACGTATTCAATACAAGTGTCAAATTTTACGGGCCGGATTTAATTAATGAACTACAAGGGAATTAACTAATAGGAAATACGCAAGCAAAGGGGCGCTGAAATCGGCTATTATACGGCTTCTAGAGCAAACTGCTACTTATCTAAACGTGGCCCGTGAACTTTTAAGACTAATTGAGATAGCGTATACCCCAACGTATTCAATACAAGTGTCAAATCTTACGGGCCGGATTTAATTAATGAACTAGACCGTAATTAACTAATAGGAAATGCACACGCAAGGGGCGCTGAAATCGGCTTTTATAGGACTTCTAGAGCAAACTGCTACTTATCCAAACGTGGCCCGTGAATTTTTAAGATGAATCTAGATAGCGTATACCCTAAGGTATTCAATACAAGTGTTAAATCTTACGGGCCGGATTTAACAAATGAACTAGACCGTAATTAACTAATAGGAAATGCACAGGCAAGGGGCGCTAAAATCGGCTTTTATAGGACTTCTAGAGCAAACTGCTACTTATCCAAACGTGGCCCGTGAATTTTTAAGATGAATCTAGATAGCGTATACCCTAAGGTATTCAATACAAGTGTTAAATCTTACGGGCCGGATTTAACTAATGAACAATAGTTGTAGGCGACGATCAAAGGCTAGCCGCCGATTCGTTATTAGACAAAACATAGCATCCCATTCAGACGCCCATTCGAAGAAAGCAAAAAAAATCCTGATTTCGTTGAAAATCTCGAAAAATATATCAATAACTGCTGAATATTGTCTATTACTACCCAATATATGGTTATATAAACATAAGTAATAACAGAAAGTATTATGTCAACGATTAAACACAAATATCAGGCCCCATTGACGACCAAGGCTTCAGCCTGGTCTGAAATCGGAATCTGTCACTTATTTAAACGTGGCCCGTGAATTTTTAAGGCAAATTTAGAAAGCGCATACCCTAAGGTATTCAATACAAGTGTTAAATCTTACGGGCCGGATTTAATTAATGAACTATTGCTGTAGGCGACGATCCAGCCGCCGATTCAAAATTAGAGAAAACATAGCATTCTATTCAGACTCCCATTCGAAGAAACCAAACAATTCCTGCTCATTTCCTTTAAAAGCTAGAACGGATATCAAGAACTGCTGTTTATTGTCTATTACTATACTACCCAATGTATGTAGATAGAAATATAGATAATACCAGAAAGTATTATATTAACGATTAAAGGGCCAGATTTAATTAATGATCTATAAGGGAATTAACCAATAGGAAACACGCAAGCAAAGGGGCGCTAAAATCGGCTTTCATACGGCTTCTAGAGCAAACTGCTACTTATCTAAACGTGGCCCGTGAACTTTTAAGACGAATTGAGATAGCGTATATCATAACGTATTCAAAACAAGTGTCAAATCTTACAGGCCGGATTTAATTAATGAACTAGACCGTAATTAACTAATAGGAAATGCACAAGCAAGGGCGCTAAAGTCGTCT
>NC_049993.1:18305238-18319386 GCF_000003815.2 Branchiostoma floridae
CAACCTCTGCTTGGAGAGTAAGTTGTAACAATGCGCTTCATTTTAGATAACTTTAGCAGGCCTCTAAAACCGAATTAGCCATGCAGGTGGGGGGATAGTACAGGCTACAGTGTACTACAGACAATGATGACATATAGGACGGTTTTAACTTTTACAAGTGAATTCTGCAGGAGGAATTTCAAAAGGTACTGCAAGATGCTGGAGACAAGCTGGCTGTGGTGTTTTTCACGGCAGAGTGGTGCGGGCCTTGCAAGACTATCGGGCTTGCATTTGAGGTAGGGTTCAGATTTGTCACATATAGGGATCCCAGGGTTGGACAAGTCCACTAGCCCGATTGTCCCGGGCAAGTGAAAGTGCTGATCGGACTCAAGCGCATGTCCAGGCCCCAAATATTTTTCCATGAGTGAGATCTTGATATTAGTCACTTTTCATAGTAGTCACGACATCAAGCACTGGTCAACACAGAAAAATAGAGTCAATAATAAAAGAATTTCATTGCTGGACGTGAAAATATATAAAAGCGCCATTTGAATTTCGGTCAGCTGAAAAATTGGTTCGGGCTTGTAATTTTTTGTTGGCTTGCCCGATCGATAGGACAAGTGGATTTCAGAAAACTTGTCCAACCCTGCGGGATGATTATATTGATGGGCGAAGCGAGTGTTTACTGGACTGCGATCAAAATTGGATTTGTAGGATTGTTAATTTCATCATAATCGTTCTTGGTAGTCCTTCATAGTCGAAGACGATTGTCGCTGTGCTCGTAATATATGAAATAATATGATTTTAAACATGTTTCATAAGACAGCAATCCTAACAAGAGCGTAAAAAGAAGTTCTTTATCCATCGAATAGGTTAAGGTTTCTGTTTCGTAAATCAAGCAAGCTGCATGTCTCAAAACAGATTTGGACAGGCGTTTGAGATTTGGAACAAAAAAAGCCTCTTCAGTGAAAAAACACAAAACCGTAATACTGAAGAAAACAACCAATACGTCGGCAAACTTTTCACCGCCTTTTTTTCTATTTCAAGTTTTGTTGTCATAAATTGTAATATGATTGGAGACGTAAAAGTATGTTTTAAAAATCAACACATACAAAAACGTAAACAAATCTTTATCCATCAAATTCGTTATTAAGTGTTTTTGGATGCACCGATGGAAGACATGTCGTCAGTATACTTGTTTCATCAAGTCTGTTTTTTTCTTTGCCAACTTTCCTTTTCTTAAGATGCATTCTCAGAAGCCCGAGAACGCTGATGTCATCTTTCGTAAGGTGGACGTTGACGATGCTTCAGTGAGTGTTGAAACTTAAGTTCTATTTTCAACTTCGTACCCAAGGAGTAAATGCAACTTGTAACAGTGTGCAGGAAAAAGTACTAGTGACAGTTACTTGTTACTTGATAAGCTCTCCTCATCACTTTGAGTGACCTGGATCAAGGAGTCTGCTCTTCTTGCGTACCATCCTTCGCCATTCCAGGCGGTTCTGGGCCATCTTTTCTGCTTCAGATTGACATAACATAATGTGTCAGTGCAACATAACAATGTTGACATGTGGAACAAGTAACTGTTTAATGTTGATAAGAATTGTTCTATAAGGTGAGCAGGTTTGTAGAAAGCCAGGGGAAGTTTAGGTATCATATTTTTGTTGTTGTTGCAGGACATTTCCGAATTCTGCGGGATCGCTGCCATGCCAACCTTTGTGTTCTTCAAGCAGGTGAATGAGGTACTGTTTACCTTTATGACACGTTGTTTGGTCCCTCTGCAACTAGTTTATTCCAAATGATCCTTTTGACGTTATCGAAAGAAGGGGCGTCCTGAACTATCTTAAAGTTGCGTCTCTACTAAATTCTTGTTATCAACTTCTGTCAGTAATAATGCTTGTTGGTTTTCTTTCTAGATCGACCGTTTTCAAGGTAAAAATGAGAATACCCTGGAGGAGAAGATAAGCAAGCATCGATAGGCTGATGCTCGTCCGTCCGGAAACTACGTACACGGCTGCAGAAACTCTGATTCATTGAATGATGTTTCGATTTGAGGCTTAAAATGTATATTGTGGACTTCTATCTGTGCCCTGGTTTAGAAACCTGATGAACCTGGTGCAAAGATTGCTCACAGCACTATTGAATATTCCGCTGTGCGATAGAACAAGCTGCAGCTGGGACGGTTCTTCTTTTTAATACAGTATGTGTGCATGTTTATATTAAATACTACTTGTACTTTGACGGGGTTATTACGTCATTACCTTCACAAAAGGAAAACACTTTGTTTTTGCTCTCCGTTTTTTCCATCTTCTTCTCCAAACAAATAAGATCAATTGTTCGGACCAGATGACTGTCACCATGGTTACTGGAGATGTAGCAGACACCCTGTGGTGTTCGGTTACATAATGTAGCAAGTGGTAGGACACAACTATATATAGATATGGCCATGGAGTAAGAATGAACAGAGCATTATGTATGGACATTATAAACATTACGTTTTTGCTTACAAATCCCATTATCCTACTTTTCTGACCTTTGTAACTCTGTTTCTAGTTACACTTCATGACTTACGAATAAATAAATAAATAAATATACTTTATGCGTGAGTTCTTCATCTGTTTGTTTTGTTTATGATTGGAATTTTATTATAAATAGGAGGAAAATTCAGTTAAAATGACGCATTTCACTATAATCATATTTCAACCATACCACATCTTCTTTGATATTGAAATTGACTTCGGCATTCTATCGTACGGGCATTAGCAACCGTTCTCTGATTCATTTTCTTTAATTATTACATAAGCAGTAGATATTAACCCAGTTTGCAGCAGCCAAAGTTTTTACAATTTAGTCAGGTCGAGTTGGTGCTATATCAAAATCTACCCGCACAATGAATGAAATCATAAACTATATCGAAGATATTACACTTTTGTATATGTGACAGTGAAGTTGACCCTTGTAACCGTGACTTGAATAACTGTATGTCTACTATATTGGACTCAGTGAGACATGATAACAGTATAATAGACAATCGAAATGAATCTATATCGAAGAAAAGTTTATTTTGGAAAGAAATAGCTTGTATTATTTTTTTTAATTTGCTCTTTGTCCCTTCTCGTCTTATTCTCTGAAAACATTCTCATATAGTTTGGTCGCCTTCAACAAAGAGAGTTTGATACAACAGTTGATGTACATGCAATATGTTCAACGGTGGGGAAAGTCATCAGTAATGGAAGAGTCCAATGACCTTTGTTCCTCTTAACCTATGACCCATGACGTGTACATAAAAGACCGCATTCTTCAGCTTGGCGCCACAATCTCCACGCGTTTGGTCCAACCTGCTACCCGAAACAGCTCTACAAAACCTGCAAAATGGTGCGGATGATCGAAACCAAGGTTGGTGACACTTTTTACAGATATTACGTTGTAAATCGTACTGTTATTTGGGCCTTACAAAGAATAAATAGTATTTTTAACATCTTCTAACAAGTAAGGTCCAACAGTCACATGTTGGAGTGTGTTGTCAACCCTAAGTCGAAATGGTTCAAGAATTCTCTTTCTCTCTGAACCGGCGTGGTGTGGAAATCTGTTGTAGGAACCTGCACTTAGTATGATAGTTGTAAATAACGCTTAGAAATTGACAATTTTAGGTCTAAGTTAGTACAAGTAATTACAAACGTGAGCATAGTTGCACAATTTTTTATCGCCCCCTCCCTCCCTCGAGCTATAATTGTTTAATAGTATTTTCTATACCGTCTGCTACTGCAAAAGATTGTCCCCAAATATATTTCTTACGACGACTTTTTGTGTTATGCTGTCGTTATGACGACAGGCAAAAATGCACGGAGATAGACAAGTGTCCCTAATACACATTGTTAGGGTGAAGGGGCGTGATTCGCTTGAATATGACCTAATTTAAGTAATTATTTTCACTTGTTTGCAGATGGTTGGGTTGGTTTGCAATTTTTCCTTGGATTGTTGAATACAGGGAAACTACCCGCAGAATTGTCGCTTCTCCCATGAAATCCGGTCACAAACATGTTTGTAGTTCCCTGTGTCGTGAGTCATACTCAAAAATAGACATGATCACTTCTTGTCTCCAGTTTCTTAGTATTAGAGAAGGGTGTGGTAAGGGGCCCTGGTAACTCAGGTGGGAGAAAACAAAGAGACAATAGCCAGGTAAACACATATGTTATTGATACAGCATGTCCTGTGGGAGAAGGCACTGGTTTTTGGTTGAAGAAAAAGACTCTTAAATTTTGTTGTTCTTGGCTAAAAAGAATTAAGTGAAGCATTATTCTTGTTGAAGGAAACAAATTATGAAACCACAGCTGCTAGGTTACATAATGTTGTGCTTCCAATACAGCCATGTCAAAATTACAATCATTTTTATTATTATTACTATTATTTTTTTGTTCCTCACAAAAAAATCTAAGTGAAGAATTATTCTTGCACTTTCAGCAGTTGTTTTCTTGTGATCCACATACATGGCATGTAATTGTAAAGAGGAAGTCAGTAGAAATTGTGCCGAGTCATGATACGCTTGCATGGCAAATGGGTCAGAGCTGACTTGTGCAGTCACGATAATTTGATACCTGTGCAAATTATGGTGTGGTGTAATTGTGTGATGTAATCTTTTCAGGGCTTGAAATGCTTTTTTGTGCATATCTGCACTGGTGCGGGTAACATTGAAAATTACCAGCACCACTCTGAATTTGGGAAGTATGGATCATACTTAAATTGTTTGTGAACCATTGCTTTTTTTCTTTTATATTTTATAGGTAGTAACATTGAAATGCAACTAATAACAATCCATATACACCTACATCATGGAACATTATGTACAATTTATACTATAAAGCCCAGTAGTACATGGACCAGTGCAGGTTAGGTGCAACTAGACATCAGAAATACCTGCACAGCTCCAATTTTACCTGCAGTAACATGCATATGCAGGTGGTATTTCCAGCCCTGCTTTTGGTGCAGTCGTGTGGTATCCTAGTGTGATGTAGTAATTTGATACAATCGCGTGATGTAATCTTCCGAGGTATCGTGTGGTCTAATCGTGTGATGTAATCGTTAGAGTGTGGGTGAAAATCTAGGCTTTTTGGCTTCAAATCCTGTCACATGTCATCTAATCTTTTGCCCTTGGGAAAAGCATTTTACACGTGTTGGCAAAGGATCAAGACCTTGAGTTTCTGACTTGAAATCCTCTCTGATGTCACATGCCCTCGGGAAAACATGTTACACAAAATTCCTCACTTTACACATGTGAAGATGAGTATGCAGCCTAGGTAAGGAAAGTTCCTCAGGTAGGACGTTAAAATAATGACAATGACAATGAAGTTTATTGCATATTCATGCCCCATTGGGGCTAAATGCAGTCAGTTTGATACCGAATGTAGTAAACGCAAAGTTATACATATACTATAGATTACCTGCATCTTTTCTCTTCCTAAAACATTTGTAGATGAACTTACATAGATTTTTCAGAATATCATGGTCAGATGATGACATGAGATATTTGAGCATATCTTCCTTCGTTGAGTGTGCATATTTCTGATTTACATGTGTAGCATTAATGAATGTATTGCGCAGATCATCGGACAGGGAACACTCTAGGACAAAGACGTGTATTTCGTTTTCTACATGCACGTGGTTCTTATATATAATGGAGGTTGCATGTTTGATCATGAAGAGTGCTGTACTTCAAGCACGGAAAACAACCCACCGTACTTACCAAAAACAGTAGGGGTCTATACCAGTGTGAGTGGATCGAACCGTACAGTCTGTGTACCTCGTGTAAATCTCCAAGCAGATCTTCCGTAGCACGGCAGTTCTCATGGAAAGAGACAGTATATACACTGATACAGGGTTCAACAAGTTTTCTAAAGTTCACTTGTCCTATCGGGCAAGTACATAAAAAAGCCCGAAGTACCATTTTGCTTGCCCAAAATTAAAAAGATATTCTTCTTTGTATTTTCACTTCCAGTAATGAAATTCATTTACTGTTTATTAGCTTTTTTTTCTATGTTGAACAATGTTTGATGCCATGTCTGTTAAAAGCAACAAGTGCAAGTGCAAGTGCCATTGTAAATTTAGTTAGACTGGTATGCCATCAGATCTAACTCTAATACAGGCTTTCCATTGACATCATAGTAATTATAATCTGAATCCCCCAGTGTCCATATTGTCGGGTCATTAGATTCTAAGCAATGGCATCTTGTAATCCAACATGGTGCAGATTATGTCATATGAAAAGCCTGTATTTTGTGCAGAGCTTTGATTATGAATGATTCATGAATTCATCAAGAGGAACTGTTTAGAGTTCAGTGATGAAAATTGGTAACTTTTGGGGACTTCATACAACAGGTGGTATTTGAGTCACTATAAGGCCACACCAATTTTATTTGTTGTTTCTCGGATCCCCCCCCCCCCACCACCACCACCCAAAAAAAATTGGGTCGGCCGGTCGAAAAAAAATAGAAAAAAAGATTTTGCAAAAAGTTAGGGGTAGGAGAGATTGAGGGGCTTATTCAAGTTACACAATAGAAAGAACAACATTTCAACATAAGATTTAGGGGGTCCCTGGTAGCAAAGTTCAAAGTTTGAAGAAAAATGATAAACGTACCATCCAAAGTACGTACAGCTACTGGAATTTGCGGCCCATCGTTAATTTGAGAAAAAAGAGGCAGTGAATTTTTGTCAACACGAGGTGTGGCCATGAATTTGAAATTTTTTTTTTTCAAATCGGAAAAATAGGGTTGGGAAATCCGAGAAACAACAAATAAAATTGGTGTGGCCTAAGATGGTCAGAGAAGCTGGCCTGGGTTGGACAAGTCCACTAGCCCAATTGTCCAGGGCAAGTGAAAATGCCGATCAGGCAAGTGCATGTCCTACCCTACTTGCCCAATCAGGCAAGTAAGATTTTTTCCATTGAGTGAGATTTTCATATACTTGCTAATTTTCACAGTCATGGCATCAAGCAAATTTGGTTAACATAGTAGAAAAATAGAGCAAATAACAAGAATTTTATCGATGGAAGTGAAAATACATAGAGAAATGTCATTTAAATTTTGGGTAAGTTAATAATTTTTGATGTACCTGCCCGATAGGATTTTTAGAAAACTTGTCCAACCCAGATTGGTGCTTTTCTTTGCTTGAAACTTTATGTATTATTTGTTTCTGCAGGCTGACTTTGACGCCCTCCTGGCTGATAACAAAGACAAGCTGATAGTGGTGGACTTCACAGCCTCGTGGTGTGGGCCCTGCAAGATGATCGCTCCTGTGTTTGAGGTGGGAACGAGTTTGTTAATAAGTTAAGTTAAAATTGCCTGCGCATCTGTAACAGATGCTTAGGAGTGGTGACCATCGCCATTTTTGTAGCCCTTTGGCCACACATTTGTGCAAGCCACCACAGCCATTTCTGATCTTTTTGGGGCGGTCAAAATTGAATGCAAACTGGTCAATTTCTCCATAAGTTCTAGCCAATTTCCACTGTCTGAATCTTCTAGAAGTTTCCTGTATTTCCAGTGCCTTTCTATTGAGAAATCCTGGGGGTTTTGTGCTTTAGTATTTCAATAAAAAAGACTCCTTTCCTTAGATGTAAAATTAAATCATTGTAAAGGTAAAGAAATGTGTAGTATACACAATTTGATATTAATATTGCAGTGATATTGAAAAATGTAGGTTTCAAGCTGTCAGTGGACTATGCCACACTACTTTCAAGGGGTGTCCATTTACAGTGCTACAGTACCTGAAAACACTGCTAGGAGGCTCCAAATTGTTATATTTTTGTGGAATCATCTCATATGTGGTGTGATACACTGAATTCATAGGACCACAGAAAGAACAGTTCAAATATCCATATAACTGTGAATATAAACAAAGTAAAAGTCAAAGAAATGTTTGTGTTTTCTTTACAATCTCTGTGTTTTTTCTGCAGAAACTGGCTGAAGACAACACTGATGTCATCTTTGTGAAAGTGGACGTGGATGCCAACGATGTAAGTATTCGTTCTAGTTGTGTTACAATTTTAAACTTTATATCCGTACACAAAATAAAGCGCTTACCAACAGGGTAGAATGGCTGGATACTTTATGAGATGAGGAGGGATACAAACAAACTGAGTCACATTTGGGACGACATTCTCACTGCTGCAGCGTCACCTACATCGGCTATAACTTAATAAGTATCATCGAGAATCGTATCCAGCCATTCTAACCCTGATGACGGTGTCTGACAGACACCAAAATGTCAGAAGTGAGTATTATATTGGTTGTGTTGGAAGAACTTTACCCCCCCCCATACCATTATTAATATTTGTTTGTTTGATCCTTTGTTTATTCATTTGATTACCATATTTGTTGCAGGAGACAGCGGGTGCCTGTGGCATCTCGGCTATGCCTACATTCCACTGCTACAAGAACGGCGATAAGGTAAAACACCTTCTGGTT
This sequence comes from Branchiostoma floridae, assembly GCF_000003815.2. Taxonomy (NCBI): domain Eukaryota; kingdom Metazoa; phylum Chordata; class Leptocardii; order Amphioxiformes; family Branchiostomatidae; genus Branchiostoma; species Branchiostoma floridae. The sequence goes on from NC_049993.1 coordinate 18,313,671, forward strand.
ACGGGGATAGGACACAGATGTAGGTTATAACAGTGCAGGTATAGGGGTACAGTTGCAGGGTATTGGTATAGGGGTACAGCTATAGGTTAGATAGTTGCAGATATATAGCTTAGATTGTATAGGTATACTACATGTATACAGCTTAGATGGTACAGGCTACAGATATAGCTTATATGCTACAGGTAGAGCTTATATGCTACAGGTAGAGCTTATATGCTACAGGTAGAGCTTATATGCTACAGGTAGAGCTTATATGCTACAGGTAGAGCTTATATGCTACAGGTAGAGCTTATATGTATATAGTACAGGTAGAGCTTATATGGTATAGCTGTACAGGTAGAGCTTATATGCTACAGGTATAGCTTATATGCTACAGATATAGATTATATGCTACAGGTAGAGCTTATATGCTACAGGTAGAGCTTATATGTATATAGTACAGGTAGAGCTTATATGGTACAAGTATACTTGGGACATCATGAACTAATGTGCATTTGGTCCTGTGTAGGTTGACGAGATGACCGGAGCCAGTAAGGACAAGTTGATTGAAATGGTGGCCAAGAACAAGTGATGATGATGATGGTGATAGATGACTCGCCCGAGGTCTAACCTAGAGTTTTGCGGGTCCAATCACGATGAGATGTAGGCATGATAGAATAATGTTTGATTAGAAAATTTGTACTTAGAAGCAGACACAAGGAGTACCGGCATAAGTAGCTAGAAACTTCAGCTTTATTATTGCAAAAAGTGTAATCTCCAGGCAGATCCAACAATGGCATAAGATAGTACCAAATAAACTGGCCAAGGAGTATAGTTAGCCAAGAGGTGTTCATTTGCCATGTAGCAAAACACACCCCTAAGCCGGCTTCACTCCTCTGCCAGCTTTTGATACTATCTTATGGTACCGTAGGATCTGCTTGGAGATTACAAAAGTGCACGGTTTTAAATTTTGTTTGTTTTTTGTGTACCGATTTTGATTTCTATGTGTTTTGAAATTCACCATATACAATGATTCAGAAAATCCCCAATACAGAAATTCTAATTTCGTGCGCAGTTCACGAGTTGTTGTCAACATTCTGACCATTTCACTGGTTGTCAAACATTTAAGGTTAAAGATTAATCAAGAACAAAAGACAAAAGCTGAGGACTAGGATGGCTGGGAGGTTTGCTCCATAAATTTAACTGTTTGCACCATGTAATAAATTTGGTGAGGCTGTTTTTATTATTATTTCTTTCTGTCTGTATCATCGTTTTCATATTCCAGAACCAACAAATGAAATTGGTATGGCTCTGTCAACAATTCAATTTCAAATGAATCAAGTCCTAAGTCGACCCCAAAGATTTGTGTCATCCTCTGTGACCCCAAATGAACCTGAAATGATATGAAAAGTCTTGAATGTTTAGCCCATTGACCAGGATGCTGATTGTAAGCTTAAGATAATCTCCAAGCAGATTCCTCCATGGCAAGACAGTAACATAAGCTGGGGAAGGCATTTAGCCGGCAGAGGNCATTGAAAATCACCTGCACCAGACAAATTTTACCTTCACCACTCTTAACTTAGAAATTATGGATCATACTAAAATTGTTCAGGAACCATCTATTTATGTTAATACTTTATACTATTAGGTGGTAACAGTCAATGCAGCTAATAACAATCCATATACACCTGAATCATAGGACATTTATATGTATGTATAAAACCCAGTACATGGACCAGTGCAGGTTAGGTGCAGGTAGACACCAGAAATACCTGCACAGCTCCAATTTTACCTGCATTAACCTGCATATGTAGGGGGTACTTCGAGCCCTGGGGCTTGTAGTACTTTTTTGTGCATCTCCTCAACTCACACAGTACCAACCCTAGGTAAGAGGCTGCTTGTGAGCTGCCATTAAGCCTCCACTTCTACATGCAAACACATCTGATGTGACTGAGATACAAATGTATATCCCAGTCCTACCTGGCTGATGATGAAGAAAATGACAGTAGTGGCTGCACACAGCAGGGTGAACAGCATCAGGAACTTGAAACGGTAGATCAGACCCTGAAAAACAACAGAAAATCCTACACTGTTAGAATATAATCTAGTGGGGACCATGTGGCATAACTGCGGGATGTTTTGGCCTAGAACCCAGAGGTACCGGGTTCAAATCTATCAATATGCTACCGATGTTGTGCCCTGGGGAAAGGCACTTGAAACAGCTTTCCTCACTTCATTCGGATGGAAAAGAGCACCTGGCTTCTGTATGGGTCCTCCCTCGGATAGGACCTCAGATAATATTTCCAACGACAACGTATTCAATGAGATATTATTGACTGACCATTTAGTGTTAAGTTTATCAAGCATTTTACTATTTAGCTTATAACAGTCAATAACAGTATGTATAAAGGCTGACTGTAGCAAGAGACAAACGGTCCTGGAGACAACTCTCCATCTTCATGGCTACCTTGTCCCCCCAACGACCAGAAGGTCAAGGGACTAGGTAGGTAGGTAGGTATATACCTTGTATTAAAATTTGTAAATGTTATGTACTATTCGACTTGATATGTTACTCAATGCACTTTGCATTTCTCTCCCAAGGCCAGTCCATGGCTAGTTGGGCAACCTTGGCTGCCTGTAATGTGTAAAAAATAAACTGCAATATAAATGCATTTACAATATGGGTAAGAGTCCACTCAAGTTTGGGATATTGTACAGATATTGTACTCTGAGTTGGTCAGGCTTAATTTTCTGTCACCCAGATGCTAGGCACCTCTGCATATAAACAAACCTCATAGTGCAGACACCTGGCATCGGACATGGTGAAAGAGGCCATTTACATCAGAGCCCACCAACCTTCCCTCAACCAAGACGGGGGCCGATACCGACTGCAAAGCACCTTTGACCCTTTGCTGACGTCACACTTCCGGTCTGGATGTGTGACTTAGCCTTTGGGTTATTTCAACTTGGACTGACCGAAAGCTTGTTGGTAAGCACTTTATTTTGTGCAGGGATATAGATTTCTTAAAATTGTAACATAATAAACAAACCTCGTAGTGCAGACGCCTGGCATCAGACATGGTGGGTAGCGAGGCCCGTTTCCCACTGATGTTGCGGAACACCTTGAACACCATGAAGCAGAGGAAGAAGAAGTAGATGCTGGCACACACACCGGCCAAGATGATGAAGGCCAAGGCCAAGTTCTTCCCCGTCTCCGTCACCCAGATGCTGTAGAACGGGTTGGTCAGCTGCACACCCCTGTATACAGAATGGAACCGCCATTAATCATATCTTTCATAGTATGGTGTTGGGTAAGTCCACTCAAGTTTGGGGTGGTGAACAGTACAAGTTCTTCCACATCTCTGTCACCCAGATGCTGTAGAAGGGGTTGGTCAGCTGCACACCCCTGTGTACAGAATGGAACAGCCGTCAGACACATCTTTCATAGTATAGTATTGGGTGAGTCTACTCAAGTTTGGGGTACTGTACAGTATTTGTAACTGAGTTGGTTAATTTTCTGTAACCCAGATGCTGTAGAATGGGTTGGTCAGCTGCACACCCCTGTGAACAGAATGGAACAGCCGTCAGACACATCTTTCATAGTATAGTATTGGGTGAGTCTACTCAAGTTTGGGGTGGTGAACAGTACAAGTTCTTCCCTGTCTCTGTCACCCAGATGTTGTAGAATGGGTAGGTCAGCTGCACACCCCTGTGAACAGAATGGAACAGCCATCAGATATGTATTTCACATTACAGTGTTGGGTAAGTCCACTCAAGTTTGGGGTGGTGAACAGTACAAGTTCTTCCACATCTCTGTCACCCAGATGCTGTAGAATGGGTTGGTCAGCTGCACACCCCTGTGAACAGAATGGAACAGCCATCAGATATGTATTTCACATTACAGTGTTGGGTAAGTCCACTCAAATTTGGGGTGGTGAACAGTACAAGTTCTTCCACATCTCTTGTCACCCAGATGCTGTAGAAGGGGTTGGTCAGCTGAACACCCCTGTGTAAGAATTGAACAGCTATCAGACACATCTTTCATAGTATAGTGTTGGGTGAGTCCACTCAAGTTTGGGGTGATATACAGTACATGTATCTGACTTGGTTAGGGTTCGACACACAGTGGGTTCGACAGCTGCACACCCCTTTATACAGAATGGAACAGCCGCCAATCATATCTTCCATATTACAGTGTTGGGTGAGTCCACTACAATTTCAGGTACTGTACATTATCTCTATATCTGAGTTTTTTTCATTTACTTCCGATGAACAGAAACATCAGAAAACCCACGTTAGGTGGCAAGGTGGTCTTCTCATTCGGGTTGTTGAGTAAGAATTCAGAGGTTCAGGGTTTGAATCTCTAGCAGGCCCCAGTGTTGCACCCTTGGGAAAGGTACTTTACATCTACATGTATTTCCTCACTCAAAGATGAACATTCATACAGTAACTGTTGTAGTATCCATGGCCAGTATTTGATTATACAACTGTGTGGGTCCCTGACACAGGGGTGGGCAGTAGTTGGACAGCCAAACACAAAATTAGAGATTCACCGTTCGCACATGTCGAAGATGAACACACAGAGGCAGCTTAACCTTAGAATTACAGATCTTATGTTGAATATGAACAGTTAAAGTTTAAGAGGCAGCCAAACAAAACTATGACAGATTTCCACACACACCTTTCGCACATGTCGAAGATGAACATACAGAGGCATCCGAAGGTGATAGCCCCAACCTGGCGCCAGTACACTGAGAGGCGGTTCCTCTCTGACTGGTCCTGGGGGAGGAGAGAAACAAAATAAGTTTAACTTCCGTAAATAGTTTCATCAGGTTGGTAAGTCACTGCATAAAAGGACTCAGTCAATACTTAACATGTGGGTATGGGGATTGCATCTGTAACTTGTATGCAGTGACATCTATAGCTGCTGCAGTGTAACATGAACCAGTCCGAATTGCCCTGAGGAAGGTGACAGACGGTCACCGAAACATCGGTGGAAATAAAGCAACATTTTGTGTCTCTTTATTCAGGGTAAGTTTGAGTTCCAAAACTGGCCAAACAAGCTGCTAGGGGGCAAAATGTACACCACTTTTTTCCCATTTGGCACAAAAAAAGAAGTCTATCTGATCCCATGGCACAACTGTATTTTGTGTAGCCCAACTTATTTACAAACTCTGATAGGGATGGGCAACATAGTGAATTTCAAACCCTGAGTAATGTATTGTAGTCATTTGTAATGATGCAGACAGCGTATCCTGGTTAATGTACCATGAGATGTTCCCCAGTGAAGATGATCCAGAAGGACAGCAGCATGCAGTAGAAGATGCCCTGTCGTATGTCGCTTAGCAACAGCATCCAGGGCACATCCACAGCAATGGTGATCAGTTCAAGGGGCACTGGATTGAGTGACAACAAAATATATCAAACTGTAGCTCATAAAGGACAAAACTTTCTTAACACATACAGTGATGGAAAAAGGAACTAAAGAAAAAATGTGACTCAATCTACCATAAAATATCTACCATTATAAATGCTATCATCAGAATCCTCCCCAGAGGATGGAATAACAGAGGCCCTATACTATACTCCTGGCCCACTATACTACTTCTGAAATTTAGTGTGTTTCTTCCCTATTTTCTTGTTTTTCTAGTTTTGCTAAAATTAATGAAAAATCACAGATTTTTGTGCCAAGTGGCACCACTTTTTTCGATAAGCAGTTCTGCACACCCTTGCATCA
>NC_049993.1:18319486-18325899 GCF_000003815.2 Branchiostoma floridae
AACTATAGGAGTGTCCGTGGCTCACTCACTGATATCTAAAGCCAGGTGCTAGATGAAAATTGACAGTTCTATTTCTCTATATGTGTTCCAAGGACATTCCGCTAGCCAGACTGGGCCCTGATACTTCTGTCATGTGCAGGTCTGTGGAGTTTGGTTCCCCCTTTTGTGTAACCTCAAAAAGGCACTTGCCATGCGCAGTGTTGCTGTGGAGCAAGTTTTGTTTTAAATTTACACCTTAGATGCTCATAAGTGGGGAGTTGTTTCATGAAAGGATGTGGACTTATGTATCAAACTGTCAAAATGTCCAGTAAAATTATTTTTAAGCTTCAACAGGTGCTAAATTATATTACAGTCAACAGAGGTAGGAAGAAAGGGTTTTCACCAACCGAATGGGGACTTTTTTCTAGTTGTGTCTAAGCTGTACAGACCATGTACACTATGAGGGATGTCAGGGTGACCTGAGGACTTAGTGTTTGCTGCGCGCGGGGCCGCTGGGACTCTCACAGCGCCGCTTCAGGGCCCGGCTGTCTCTCGTCCTGCGGTGGGATGCTCGCTTCTTGGTCTGCAGCTTCTCTGCTGCCAATTTGGCGTTGTCGGACTTTGTGGCAACCGGAGAGTTTGGGTCCTTCAGCTGGTGGTGAGAATAGTGGCCATGGTTAGTGTTTGGTTATACAGTAGAAGCCAGTTAATTGCACAACTGATTAACGCACACTTCTGTTAACTGCACGGAGTACCAAAATAATATAGCTGTCTAGTAACAGCTAGACGACTTCGCATTATTGCACCATCCAGATAATTGCACAAAATTCACTGGCAAATAGGCCGTGCAATTAAGTGGCTTCTACTGTATAACAAGCTGAAAGTTAACTTTGGTTATTTCTTTTGATAATGATTATACAAAGCAAGAACGTTGCAATAGGTTTAGTAGGGAAGCGGCTACTTCAGTGTACTTAATGTTAATTCTCACTACAGAATACAACTACAACTTTGCACTGAAAACTAGTGTCAACAGTGTTGACTGTAAGTCTCAAGAAATCAGTCAACAGGTTGAAACTCACCGAGTAGTGGCCATGGATGTTACTTGGGGCTGCGTTGTCGGATGTTACGGCGATGTGTGGCTTTGTGTCCATCCGCTATAGTGGTGACAGAGAGTACATGATACATTTGTGTTTCAAGTTAAAATCATTAATGGCAACTTTGATTGTTTTGTGATTGTATAAACCAAGAAACCTCTTGCCTTGATCTCATTTTCTTACCCTGAAATGCGATGACAAAACTCACTGAGTTTACTGTAAGTTTCAAATGAACCAGTCAACATGTGCTGAAACTCACCGAGTGGCGGCCAGAGATGGTGGCGGCTGCTGCAGTTCTCTTACCAGCCAGATGGTGGCGCTGTGGAGCCAGGGATGGCAGCTTGGTGGCTACAGAGTATAAAATGTAGAGGGATGTATAAGTAACAACAGTTATTATGATGATGGCTGCGACGGAAAAAACTTGGCGACCTGGCTAATTTCATTTCTGATGTCAAAACTTGTTTGTTAAACTATTTTCCAAAATGAAAAAAAGGAGGTAAGACGAAAATCTATGGCAATATTGTGAAATGTGAATATAGATATTGTGAAATTATCAATATAGATACATGCACAGTGTTTCCTGCTTGCACTTTCTGGAAAAAGAAAGAAAAGGTTTGACTCAGTGCACTTAGTCTAGTGGAGGTCTGTGTTAGGATTCAGTGGGACTGCACAGTTCACTAGTGGAGGTTTGTGTTAGGATTCAGTGGGACTGCACAGTTCACTAGTGGAGGTTAGTGTTAGGATTCAGTGCGACTGCACAGTTCACTAGACATGTGGAGGTTTGTGTTAGGATTCAGTGGGACTGCACAGTTCACTAGTGGAGGTTTGTGTTAGGATTCAGTGGGACTGCACAGTTCACTAGTGGAGGTTTGTGTTAGGATTCAGTGGGACTGCACAGTTCACTAGTGGAGGTTTGTGTTAGGATTCAGTGGGACTGCACAGTTCACTAGTGGAGGTTTGTGTTAGGATTCAGTGGGACTGCACAGTTCACTAGACATGTGGAGGTTTGTGTTAGGATTCAGTGGGACTGCACAGTTCACTAGTGGAGGTTTGTGTTAGGATTCAGTGGGACTGCACAGTTCACTAGTGGAGGTTTGTGTTAGGATTCAGTGGGACTGCACAATTCACTAGTGGAGGTTTGTGTTATGATTCAGTGGGACTGCACAGTTTCTCCATCCACCTGGATCATGTTATACTGAAGGGTTAAAAAAACAGGAGTACAGACTGAGTAGAACTCTATACTTAAACACAAAGTTTCCAACTCTCACCAGTCCTGTCCGAGGAGAGATCCGAGTCGGCTGCTTGCTTCAGTCTGTTGTCGCGGAAGTCCAGGTCTTCCATGGTGATGTAGACGGCCTCATCGTGATCATCAGACTCAGGATGCACCTGGTACCGCGGCTTCTCTGCTCCCTGCATGTCGTGGGTGCGGTGGTTCCGTCCTCCAACCAGGCCGGGCTGTGCGGGCGCTCTACGGGTCGTCTTATCGGACATGTCCTGCCGTGGTGCACGCCGCTCGGAGCAGCTGGTGTTCATGGCTGAAGGGCACGGCGTTGTGGCGCTCCTGCTCGAGTTGGTGGAGCTTCTCCTGAGCGCGGACTTTCTTACCTCGCTTCTTTGGTGGCAGCTTTGAGGCGCTGAAGTCCTCCCCAAACATCTGGGTCTGCAGTTTGTGGTGGTACAGTCTCTCCGCGTGCTCGTCTAAGGCTCTATCCAGCTCCTCTTCTGTGGGGGATGATCTCATGTATCTTCAGGTACAAAAAAGGGAAAGGTCAGTGCACTGAATAGGGCTGTAATTTGAGTACAGCAAATGAGGTACACACCCCTACAATTACATTTCCATAGGTTGTTGCCACAAGACTTCTGGAGCAAGTGAAAAGTCCCTGAACAATCTATTATTTACAATATCTCAAAGGCTGCACCTGTTTGGCATGTTGTCTGAGAATCCTCTGGGTGGAATGTACTCAGGTCTGTGCCCAGCCTTCAGGTGACGATCGGCTTCTTCACAGAAGTCCATCACCTCGTTCGTGTCCACACTGAGGACCTGGGGGGCCTTGCGGAGGTTTCTGCGGACCATACGGGTCTGGCGCTGGACATCCTGTGGTGCCTGGTTGGCTGGCTTGGGGTTGGAGGGGGGGTTGGGGACACGGCACAACTCATGGGACTGACGGATCTCTTGTAGTCTTCTGTACATGGTGGATGGGATGGGGCCTGGAATAGAAAATAGTTTGTATAATCTAACATCAAGTTTGAAGAAAATTGCTAGAAACTTTGCTCTTTAAGGTCAAACTACCCACTTTGGATTTTTCTCTCTTTAACTCTTACTTGCCATGTTGATACTCTAGTTGGTCTATACCCTGTACATGTATATAGTTGTTGTTTGATGCTTTACTTTCCAACAGTTTTTACTGTGAGTGTGAAATGTCTTGATAAACAGTCAGATTTCATAAACTTTACAATTGGACATTGCCCAGCCTTTCTTCTAATACTTTTATCATCACATAAAGAACTTATACAGCAGATAAAAACTCACTAGTTGCTGATACAATGTTTTTATCCTGGTTGAAAGTATCAAGGAAATCTTAACATGGCTCCTCTACAATTCTCAGTTGATGGTCAGAGAAGTCAAAGACATTATAAAGGCAACAGAAACAAGGCTCCGCTCTTGTGGCATCCCCAAAATTCCAGCACTAAGTAAGAAACAAGTCTAGCAATGAAGCTGAAGCTTTATAATTATACTTTACTGGTAATGACTGTAGGAGAATGTCCTTCCTGACATGGTTTCAATGCTTTGTTTTTACCTTTACATAAATCACAGAACCAACACCTACCTTGACATGAAAAAGGACACAGTTTTAACCAGAAAACCAGCATTTTCCAAACTGAATCTGACATGTTTTATCCTGCCATGTCTTACACTGAACGGCCTACTCAAGTCAACTACCACTGCCATGCCATAACAAACAACAGATGTCAAATAACTGGACATCAGTAAGTTCCAAAATCACTCATAGAACACAAAACGTGTGTATTTTTCTCGACAAATAGATAAGCGTTGACCGAGACATGTTTTGTCGAAAGTTAGTAATCCATACCCGCTGACAAAAACAACAAATTATCATCTTTTATATCATTTATATTAAGTAGTACGCTGTGCAGAAATTGTCATGTATCAGTCACCTTTTTCCTGGTCTTTATAAACAGGCTGAAGCCGTCTTTCCTGGATGGAGTATCAAGGTATAAACCACGATCAAAGCTCGAATATTTTTGCTTGTCAACACGGTAAAACGTTAGCGAAAAAAAACAAAACATTATATACTTCAATGCTACAGGCACATTTTATCTGATAAAACGTTCCTCCTTAACTTCTGACTTTAACATAGAAGTCATCTTACCTTATGTGACTTCTCAGTCCAACCCGTTGTACTTAAAGAAGGAAAGAGAAAACTGAGCCTCTACTTGTCAAGGAAAATGTTCTGCTACTTGTCAAGGAAAATGTTCTGCTACTTTTCTAGTGCCATGATTTTCAAATGATAAACACTTAACGTTACCTTAGTCTCAAACAAAATGTGCTGAGTTGTGGTAAACTTGTGGAATTGCTGCAGAAGGATGTATGGTGTGTTCCTGAGTCTTCTGTCCCGCTACAATCTTCTTAAGTTCAGTCAGTCATCGCTTTTAAGGCTTGTTTCTGTCTGTCGACTGTCCGGCGTCAACAGTTGCAGTTTTCAATATGGCGGCTCCCCAGACAGAAGCTCTCACGTCAAAGGTCGTCCTTTTGACGCCGTTAAACTCTGATTCTTACCAAGTTAACCCGGTCCCATGATGGTGGTAGTTGTAACAATGTCTGAACAATATTTGATGCGGGTTTGGGCGGTTAACACGCCGCCTGACTGCTGAAATCCTGAGTTTTAGCGCGAGCACGACCGGAACACAGCCGCACTCGGCTGAGCTGTCCCGGTATCCTAGCCGTGACGTCACGATTGTTGGAACAATCAGGTTGCCTGGTAACTGGCTCATGTTACGGCAGGATGGAACCAATAAACAAACTGCCTGGCAATAAAACAAACAGAATTACATATTATGTCATTTAAAATCAGTCTAAATTAGAGTAATGTAGCTAATATATGATAGAAATTATCACGGTAATATGTCTTGGGATGTCTTGTGATAATAAAATCTGTTCTATTTGGATTTAGATGCCATACCTGAACCCTAGATAGTGATTGTTTAAGATTACGTGGAAATAAAACTTGCAATCGCGCAGTTTACAGGGATTCTGTTCATTCACGTGCCCTTGACATCCTACACCAGCAACAGAGTTGACTTACGGGGCATCAACAGCTAGCCTCGCTCCCCAGGCGTGGGACCAGCGTTTACTAATGACACACCGAGAAAGGTTTCCCTGTCCTTGGTGCTGAATGACTCCCTTGCAATAAACAGTGGTGTCAGCCTGTGTGGTACAGACGGACACAAAACGTTCAATAACAAAAATCTAGAGCCAAATGGAATTACAAACACTTCTGATTTGCGTCTTATTTTGGCTGGAATTTTGGGGCGATTCAGTCATGTCTGGCCAGCTGCAATACCGTTGCCAACTGCCAGAGGTCGTGCGCTTGTTGTTAGCGTTGCTACACGTTAGGCCACAGCTAATAAATTTTATGGATGACATCACGGCGCTCATTAATTTTCGCCCGATTTCAGGAAAAAATGAATTTTTCTTTTTCGGGGATGGTCAAGATGACGAGAAAGTACGAAAATAGGCAAATATGTTGTGTTGTAGCCTAATGATTGTACTTGTAGAGGTGACACTAGCCAGGTAACGTTAGCCATGACTGTAGTTATTATTATTATCATTACTATTATTTCTTTATGTCAGGCTCTCACTGGCCCATATGACACAGGGACAAACATGAAAAACAAAGAATATGTACAACATATGTTATAACGCTAGTGAAACTAGGTTGGATAGTTGAAAAAAGTGGTGTAGATTGTTGCAGTCTGGTGCCAGATATTTGTCATAACGTTACATATGCAGATGGACAGTTGAATAAAAAGACACGTAGAGAGTCACATAAGGTCTCCAAGCAGATGTTAGGTATAAAACAACGTGCTGTTTTCTGAGTGACGCTCGGGCTTCCCTGTCAGTCCCTTATGAGCGGACGAATTGTTATGTCTAAGGCTACATAACTCCAGATGCACAAATATATCCAAAAACTTACCATATCCTTCAAAAATAACTACATGCAGTACAACTCAGTCTGATCAGTACAAACATGTTCCATATGGAGGTAAACACAACTATGTACAAATGATGTTCTAAAAGCTATCGCATGTGGAGCATTA
>NC_049993.1:18325999-18337665 GCF_000003815.2 Branchiostoma floridae
ACTTATTCCTCGACCGGGTATTTACTCAGCTATCACGAGTACAGGTGATATAAGCATGACTCAGTGGAAAGTCCCAGCAGTGGCGCAGTAAAAATAACAGCTGAACCCAGAACTCTCATCAGTACAGAAGTAGACAAGTCTTTATACCCAGGCAGATTAACAGCTGTGGTCAGCCTCATGCACTCACACAGGTAAGGCTCAATAGTTCATTCTGACTATGATATTGCAGGGGTTTGTATTAACTTGATATGGGGCTTTTAGGTCATTCAAACAGGTTAATGAGGTACAAAGTCTGCAAACGACTTTAGGCAGTGAATAAAGTAAAGCTGAATTCCGACATTTTCCTCCCTGCAGTCTGCTTTGTTGCCATCTTGTAACACCATTACATCTTTAAGTATCCGTCAGAAGCAAGATATAAATTGGTGTGGTCTTAACTCAACTTCCTAGTGAACTATAAAATCTCTCTTGTGACATATAGCCGAAACGAACATACAAATGTCCCGAAAGAAACACAATTATTATGAAATGCGTTCTATCCTCTATCAGGATACCAGAAAGGTAAAATGGATGACACCAATATGACCAGCCTAGTAAAGAAGTTACAAGACTTGGAGCTGTGCCTTAAATGTCCACATGAACAAGAAGTCGGGTATGGGCGGGCTCTGAGAGAAGCCATTCTTGATAAGGATTCTTTCATGGAGGTGGAAGTCCTGAAAAGTCTTGGAGACCTGCATCTTAAGAAAGCCAAGCTCAGTAAAGATTCAGCTAAGTTTGATAAGGCTGCTGCCCTGTATGCTGCTGCTCTACTGCGCTGCACAGATCCAGACATGGGAGAAACACTGGAACATCGTATCGGCTACTTGGAGAAACTCTCCAGACAACTGCTGCAGGGGTACAGTCCACACTTCCGGTGGTTGATGTCAGACTACTGGGGTGCTGCTGACAGCAATGTTGTAAGGGTGGCAGCGATTGTTATCAAATTGGACAGAAGAGTCGGTAAACCCTGGCACTCTGTTGAAGAGACATACACTGAAACTTTAGTGACTGCAATAGCGAACAGTGACATGTTCTTGGAACTAGAGATTCTAAAATCACTGGGAGATCTATACCTCGAGAAAGGCAAAGCAGTACCTGATGTATCCCAGTTCTCCAAGGCAGCTGCCATGTACAACAAGGCCCTGACAAGATGTAGGGATCCTGAGACAAAACTGACTCTGGAACATCGCATCAGATACATGGAGAAGATCAGAGAAATTGTGAAAAAGGCGAGTAATTTTAGACAGTTATTTTCAGCATTGGTGATTTGTGTATGGCTACGTACTAAACTGTAATTTGCAGCAATGAATAAATATAAAGGTTCAAACAATTACAAACAAACAAAGCATTTCAGGCTACTCAAAGAAGTGTCCATGTATACATTAATAATATATTGTAATATAATCGTTATCTGAACGTACTAAGCATTGAATGAGCCAAAGTAGTAGTGTCCACTATTGGATCATATGCTGCAAGGACCCCTGACACTAAATGGGCAGTAGTCGACTCGTACACACCGCGCTTCCAAGCGGCTCTGTCCGGCGGGTCCACAAGTATTTATGATTCAGATGTTGACACATGTGGCTTAATCTATACAGAAATCATCACCAGATGAACCAAGAGAAGGAACACCATACATAAGGCACCAGTCTGGGAACATCGCTAGGCCCGACTCTCTTCAAGACCAACAAGACATTTCAAGGTGAGAGAATTTTACCGAAAAATTCAAGCTAACTGCGACTACCAGGCTCCTACGACACTCGAGAAATCTTGTTACCTGCATGTATGCAGGTATGGTTTTCACGGGCGAGGGAAAATTTGGAAGCTGGGGATTTAGGGCGCTGTATCTCAAGAACGGATGGTGCGAGCACGACGATTTTTGGTACGTGGGTTGGGGGTGGTGGCTTGACACTCAGGTTTGATTTTGGGCCTCCTAGCGCTTGAACTTGACATTGCAGGTGGCATTTTTGGTGTTTTGGGGGCACTTTTGGCGCTGTGTGTCCGGAATGATACGCACCATTGCGACGATTTTTGGTGCATGGGTGGGAAGTTGTTGCCTATTGCCTAGAATTGACTTTGGGCCTTGTCGCGTTTGAACTTGACGCGGCAGGTCGAATTTTGTGTCCGGGAGGGGTATTTCCGGAGTTATATCTTCTGAACGGTTGGTGCGGGCGCGATGATATTTGGCACTTGTGTTGGCGGTGGCTGAATAATTCTTAATTTTGATTTTGACGCCCTTGGTGCTTGAACTTGACATTCCAGGTTACCTTTTGTGCGGGCACTGCGCATGCGCTGTATCTCCGGAACGCAAAATGCCATCGTGTTGCTATTTGTTACCTGGGTTGTTGCTGGTGTCCTGGTGGTCAGGTTTGATTTTGGGCCTCCTAGTGCTTGAACTTGATACTGTAGGTTGACCCTGTTTTTGTGTGGGTGGGGCATCCCCCCAATATCTGCTTGGTTTGGTTGGGTTTGGGTTGATTGATAGGTCTTTAAGCTTAGGTGTAGAATCGTCATCTGTTTTTGCACTGGCTTCTGCCACCTTCAATGTATCAGGTTACTTTGTATCAACAGGGTTTCCAGCCAGATGATGTTTGTACTAGTATCTGTTGCTGTTAGGTACAATTTGAGTTTGCTTCTTAGTCTTTGTGGTGTTTTGAGAGCTGTGTAGTACTGAGTTTAAAGTTCTGGTACAAGTTTGGCAACCCTGTTTGGCAATCAGAAGAAGATACAACTTTCTAAAGTGGAGGAGAAATGTATAGAGCTTGAGTGTAAGAGAAAGGTATGTATATTATCTTCCTGTGTTTCTTGTTGTTTCTTTGGGGTTGCTATTTCCGTATTGTATGCAGGCAATTTGTAGTTTGGGGCTAGTCATGGTCGCTTGATTTTTGGGCCTGCTTAATCTATAGTACATACAGTGGTAGAAGCTTTGTTCTATTTTAAATTTGGTATCGTTTGTTGCATTTTGTCACTTAGGTTTAGGTTTTAGTTGGATGGTTGAATAAAAATATCATACCACCCTGGGGACTACCTGTTGCTGCTGGATGGGGGCTACCACTATTCTATGTTGTCTATGGAACTACTGTAAAAACTTAATTGGTCATTTTATGCAAATAACCTTCCAGTGTCAAGTGTTATAGCACTCCAGGAATAAATCTTTAATGAATATCATTGCCACACTAAGGAGATTTAGCAGCTGCATTAGGTCAGTACATTGAAATAGGAAGATATCAGTACTGAATATATCATATGTTTAGAGAGAGTTTTTGTATCCTAGCTGTGAATTGATATACATTTGGACTACTTGTCTTCCTTCCCTTTTTGTATATCATTATTAATTCACAGGTAGAATACAAAAACTCTCTCCAACAGTATTTCTCCAGTGTCACTGACGAAAGACACTGGATAGCTGTCTGAAACATTTGACCGTTTCCAAAATCATATCCAGTTGCTTGAGTAACTGGTTTTTGGCATATCTTATAACCTGGACGTATAATCTCCATAGACGTATCTGTGACTATAACTGTTTGTCCATGTCTAAAAATAACACAATAACTGCGCTGTAGTATTTCTGCAACCAGGAATGAACAGAGTTGCAGCTAGAAATGTTGTAGAAGATAAACACCAAAGTGAAAAATAAATTCATGTGGTATTCCTGGATTTAAAACTGCTTGAAATTCTCTATTGCTATGATGTATGTTAGATATATGATGTTGTATGTCCATGCAATCCTACCTATTGAGTAAGCACAATAACCTTTCATTCAGTCAGTACAAAGACCACCTTAAGGAAGGTGAATCCTCCCTTGCCAGGACAGACTTGGACTCAGCGGAGCAGCACTTTGCAGCTGCACTCAAGATGGTACATGCATCAGGTAAGACAAACAGATTAAAAACTGTGCATCTCCATGCACAGTTATTTCCAAATTCTTAGTTAATTGCCTTGAAGTGGTCTAATAGCCTTGCTTTGAACAATCTCGTTAAAAAAACAATTTTAGATTACAGAGTAAGTCTTTAGCTCATAGTGATGCGTAAATGAAAAGAAAAACATTCTATACTGACAGTTCCGAGTCTGCTTGACATAACAGAAGACAAGGCCAGGCGAATTTCTGCTTAATGCAAAAATACATGACGAAGAGCCTAAATGAACTTGAGAGCCACAGCATGAACTACTTCCTCCCCAGATCTCACAGCCCAGCTGTACCAGAGAGAGGTGGAGCCCCTGTGCAAGTTGGGGGATGTCTACAGTAAGCGAGGTCAGCAGATAGGAGACGGGGGAGACTTTGTCAAAGCAGCAGCACTCTACAATGCAGCAATAGCTAGGTCAGAGGATCAAATCCTCAAGGGTAACATAGAAACAGCTATTAAAGAAGTAGAGAAGGCTTTTCTCAAATGTATATTAGACATTAATTCTATGGTAAGCCAAGATGACACAGAAAATCATAAGAAACAGCTGAAGAAGATGCGGGACCAGATTAAGCTGGAGATGGAAACCATTGACCAGCAACTGGATCCATATGTACATGATGAGGACGACCCATGTGTCAAAGAGATAGAGGCAAAACGAGCTCAGGCTGTCAGGCACTTGTTTGAGCGCATTGCACAGCAAAGGAAGGAGTTCATCAGCCTGCTTGTAGCAGAGTGTATTGGGTTAATGGGTCCCCCTCCCTGTAAGTATGCCCTGATAGGTTTGGGTTCACAGGCCACAGGACTGGTAACTCCATACTCAGACCTGGAGTTTGCCATCCTGGTAGAAGAAGAAAATGAACCATGTCTTGAGTATTTCCGAGAAGTCACCCACTATCTACACCTCAAGGTGGTCAACTTGGGAGAAACCATTCTTCCAGCACTGGGAATAAGATCTCTCAATGACTTCTACTCTAAGAATCCACTAGACAGCTGGTACTATGACTCTGTCACACCTCGTGGGTTTGCTTTTGATGGCTGCATGCCTAAGGCAAGTAAGACTCCACTAGGCAGACAAGGAACTATGAGTGAGCCACCCAGTTACCTCATCTGCACCCCAAGCAACATGGCTTCAAAATTGCAATACGATGTCACATTGTACCTGAAGGAGGGATATCACCTTGCCAATATCTTGCGAAACCCATATCAGATGGCAGGGGATCAGGAATTGATTGACACGTATACAGCCATCATAGGGAAGATACTGCAGGCTGATGGGGGTAAAATAGCTCAACAACTGGTACAGGAGATGTTAAGAGAAAATATTGAAAGTTTCAGCAATGAGGAAACAATTACAGCAAGGCTGACCGATGTGAAGAAAGAAATCTATCGCTTCCCAGCTGTAGCAGTGGACTGCTTGGCACTGTCTTCACACATTGTACCGACCACAGTTTGGGAGACAATAGAAAAAATGGAAAACCAACAAGTGATCAGTCCCAACAATGCACACCACCTGACAGTACTTACCAGTATCTCAGCAGAGCTCAGGCTCAGAACCTACATTGCAAATGGTGGACAGAAGGAAAACCTGTCAAATTTGGCTTCAATTGAAACACCAATGCACGACTCGTCGTTGCAGAATGATGATGAAGTACAAACAAGTGAATTGATACCGGTTTTCCGTCTACCAAATGACCAACAGCTTTTCAGGTACTACTATACAGCAGTACCTCTAAAAAGTGTCCTGCGGCATTGGTTTGAAAAGACGCCGGCTGTTATTTTCAGCTATGATTTATACGATAATTCTGCAAGGGTTCAAGGAAAGATGTACTATGAGTTATTCAAATATAAGCAAGCTCTGAGCTGTTATCAGGAGGCCATGAAAACAGCTGATGGAACTGACATGAAGGAGAAATCTGCACTACTTAACTACATTGGGCGTGCTTATAACAATATGGGTGATTGTAGAAACGGAATACACTTCTGTGAACAGGCCCTGCAGCAGCTCATGAGTATCTATGGTCAAAACACATTACATCCAACCATTGCCCAAACACTAGATAACCTGGGGGTAGCATGGAGATGCATGGGTGATTACAGGAAAGCAATCAGCTACCATGAACAGGCACTGCAAATGAACAGGGTTATCCATGATCAGATTATAGTACATCCTGACATTGCTACCTCACTTCTTAACCTCGGGGCAGCCTGGTGTAACCTGGGTGATTACAAGAAGGCAATCAACTTCTTTGAACAGACTCTGCAAATGGACAGGAGTATATATGGTCAACGTACAGCACATCCTGCCATGTCCAGCTCACTCCACAACCTGGGGACAACCTGGAGTAAAATAGGTGATTACAAGAAAGCAATCAGCTACTATGAACAGACACTGCTAATGCAAAAGAGTATCTATGGTCAGACCTCAGCACATCCTGACATTGCCATCTCACTCAACAGCCTGGGGGCTGCCTGGAGTGGCCTTGGTGATTACAGAAAAGCAATCAGCTTCTATGAACAGGCACTGCAGATGAACATGAGTATCTATGGTCATAACACGTCACATCCTGACATTGGCATGTCACTTAACAACCTGGGGGTAGCCTGGAACGACCTGGGTGATTACAGGAAAGCAATCAGCTACCACGAACAGACACAGCAGATTCAAAGGAGTATCTATGGTCATAACACATCGCATCCAGATATTGCCGCAACATTACAAAACTTAGGGGTAGCTTCGAAAGGCGCAGAAGCCATCAGCTACTTTGAACAGGCACTGCAGATGTACAAGAGTATCTATGGTCAGACTACAGCACATCCTGACATTGCTCGCTCACTTAACAACCTGGGGACAGCATGGAGTGACCTTGGTGATTACAGGAAAGCTATCAGCTACTATGAACAGACACTGCTAATGCAAAAGAGTATCTATGGTCAGACACACCCTGACATTGTTACCTTACTCAACAATCTGGGGATCGCCTGGAACAACCTAGCTAATTACGTAAAAGCAATCAGCTACCACGAACAGGCACTTCAGATGTGCAAGAGTATCTATGGTCAGAGTACAGAACATCCTAAAATTGTTAAATCACTTGTCAAACTGGGAGAAGCCTGTGGTAACCTGGGTGATTACAGGAAAGCAATAAATTGCTATGAACAGGCACTGCAGATGTACAAAAATATTCATGATCAGACAACAACAACACATTCTAAAATTGGCAAAACTCTCTACAACCTAGGAGCATGCTGGCATAATCTCGGTGATTACAGGAAAGCAATCAGCTACATTGAGCAGTCACTGCTGATGCTCAAGAGTATCTATGGTCATAGTACAGTACACCCTGACATTGCCACCTCGCTCTGCAACCTAGGGTTAGCCTCACTTTGCCTCGGCAATCGCCAGTTAGCACTCAGTTACTTGCAAAACGGCTTGGCTATGACAAAGCAGATTTTGTCTCAAGAGCAAACTTTTCCAATGAAAAAGCAATTTGAAATGGCCATTGCCGTGTTCAGTGCAGTAATGGGAATCAAGTGATCCTGATCTCATCACACCTGTTATCTATCTAAATATGGTTTAGCAACTATTTCAATCAAAACAGACACAAAAGCGCTGCTAGCAGATATAAAATGGGAATGGGATGTTGGTAACTATTTTATTGTTCAATATTGTTGTCTTATTATCATTACTAAGTTTGTTATGATATGAAGTAGATTTATTCTATCTATGAAACTGTGGAGAGAATTAAACTGACCAGACCTTTTTCAATGCCAGGGGCTGAATTTCGAGGAATGTATGATTGGAGGGGCTAGATCGCGAGTGTGTGTGCGCTCGTGTGTGCATTACGTGTGTGCATTTGAGAAACCTTTAGCCCC
Source organism: Branchiostoma floridae (assembly GCF_000003815.2). Taxonomy (NCBI): domain Eukaryota; kingdom Metazoa; phylum Chordata; class Leptocardii; order Amphioxiformes; family Branchiostomatidae; genus Branchiostoma; species Branchiostoma floridae. The sequence goes on from NC_049993.1 coordinate 18,333,814, forward strand.
TCTGGCACTACATGTCCCAGATCGACAAACTGAAGAGATTATTGATTCACTCTTAATGGTGGCTACATGCAGTGTCAGGACAAGCCTCGGGATTGTGTATAAGTACACGAAAGAACGGGGCCTACGAAAAACACTTATATACCCTTAGTATACCCCAATAATATTTACCCTATTCCTACTTGATGCATCCCCCAGAATGTGCTTGATTCTCGAGAATTATATATCAAATATGATTTTGAGATCAGCTGTTTGTGACCAGAGGGTTGATGGAAGTCCAATTTTCGGTGTTATCCCATATCGGTGATCCCCTATCACACCTCCATAGCCTGTCTACGACAAAAGACACAAAACCCGGAAGTTCAGCTGCAGTGCCAATTTCACACACCAGGGGACCCGAAATCGATGTTGACCTTTGTCTTATCCTTCTTCCCAACACAAACCCACAAACCGAATATTATTACAATCCATCCAGACGTTCTAAATTTTGCTGACAACATCCGAAAACACACACAAACACTCGTGCACACACACGCACGCGCACACACACACCAAACACACACCATACCTCCATTTTCATTGAGGTAAAAATCAACGATGGAAAATTAAACATTAACAAGAATATCTATGCCATCTCTATCCACGATGAAATCAAAATGAGATACAGCCTTCACGTCCTCGACCCTAGTTCCTTATCACACTTTTCTGCATGTGAAGAAGGTGGGAAACAATATATTTACGTCGAGTATGTCCCAGACAATCACCATTGCCGGTGATAAATGACGTGAACGATACTAGTAGTACATACACACAATAACAACGTTTTTTACCATGGCGGCCGTCTACGAGCAAGCCCAGTCAGTCACCAACCCAACATGTATCGTTGGGAGGAACGGCAATGTTGGTCCAAGCGTGCGGTTCTACACAGGGCGGCGGGCTGGCAGTCGAAGAGAAGAGAGACACAGACTGGCTAGAACACCTCTCAAAGGGTTGGATAAACATGGCGGAGAGGGTTGCGTCTCGAAAAATCCTTCTCCTGGCTTCTCAGAAGACGCGTACAAGGAACCAGAACCGATACGGTTGCAGTGGCAAGAAGACGATGGTCGTAGACGGACGGACGGCAGGATAATTTCTGACCCGCCTGAATCGGACAGTGTGTATACGGAACCTGAGGCTGTATTAATCCACTTACATGTAAGTCTGGGGCGTGGACAGGCGTCCGCTGCCGCTCCTGGTGCCGGGGAAGAAGAACAAACGCCTGAAGGCAACCAACAGCGACACGGGCAGACGCAAGGTTCACGCTCGTCTTCAGGTAGGTATTTATGATACAATTCCCGTCTCACACATGTCACAGGAGCCCTTCATAAAGAACATTGGAATGAGCTTCAGAACTATGGCAGTCCCCTATATCTCTCCCTCTCCTTCTCTCTCTCTGTCTCCCTCTTTCTTTCTCTATCTGTAATTTTCTATATATCTCTGTCTCTCCCCCTCTAGCTATCATTCTAGTTCTATCTCTCTAAATCTATCTCTTTAATCAATCTGAAGAACTGTGATGAATAACTGTGATATCGGACGTGTGGAGAGGTATATCTTGAATATTGTCTTAATCTTTTAGTGCTTGTGCCACGTTGGTTTATATGTAGGAAATGTTTTAAGGTAGGAAAACGAAACGACACCACACACAAAAGAACTTGGAAAGTGTTCAATGTATGGTTGTGCTGTAATGTTATTTTTAAGACAGTTTGCAACATTATCCCCATGATGAACACAAAGTCTGCAACATTTTGACATAAGCACCATATTTCTAGACGACACAGAGAACGAGCGAGCGCTGCCTTACCGAATATTACGTCACCTGACGTCACGCTCCAAACTGTTCTGCGTCATCTTTACGTTCAGCGTCGTTCTACGCGTCATATTCCGACGTCAGGCCTGGTCATCGGAATGCGCATGCGTTTCGGCACGCAACGGCTCTCGGGGCAAAAGATAGGGTTGGATTATTGATACACGTATCTGTTTGCTTGTATTATGCTATCAAGAGGAGGAAAATGATCCAAATCAAGTAAAATTTCATATTTAAGAGAAAAATAGGTCTCCAGATACAAATTACATGATAATGTAGATGTAAAAACGGGGTAGTCAGGGATATCAAGTCGACGAACAGTACTAGTAATTTCAAATGATTTTAGCTTATACAACGTCTAACCTTCATAGACGGAATAAAGCCGGTCTTCATCCATTCATTACAGATAGCTCTGAAGAACTCGGTCGATCCCAGAGCCCGGTTCCAGTTCGACCTGCGTGACAGGGCGCGACGCGACGACTGGCGGTGGATGGACGACACCAGACTGGGCGGGTTCAGGTAGCAGAACACAGTTTTAGGCCTGGGGGGATTTCCATAGTTAAGGACCAGAAGGTGACTGGCTTTGAAAATATGGTAGGATGAACTTTATAGAAGGAATACCAAAAACGGATATGGTCGAGTTCAGGGTACATGCCACAAAAACAACAAAATCTTGTCGACGAGTCTTCTCACGCCCACTTTGAAACGCCGCTCTGCGGAGGTCAATTAACTGCAGCAAGCTCACACTAGAATGGGGCGCATAAATGTTATGTACACGAAACAGAAAACTTTCACAATCCAAATCATACAGTCTTAGAGTCGACACCTTTCATGACCACGCAGCACAGATTATATCTAACTGCCTCTCAAATAAGGCTTTTTACTACTTCTCCTTCAACAAGTTTATCTGTATTATTTTATGTACCCACGTCATCAATAATATGTCCTTCTACCCTCAGCTACTGGGCGCCGGGCGAGCCCAACAACGACTTCGGGCGCACGAAGACTGCGCCGAGTACTTCGAGGCCGTGCGCGGGAACAAGTGGAACGACGCCCCTTGCGATCTACAAACGAAGTTCATCTGCGAAGCGGCAACGGTTCCGGCAGGTTTGGGCAAGGAGTTTCGGCGCTGTACTTAAAAAAAACAGCAACAACAACGAAACAGTTGCAAAATGCCTAAAGTACACTCATAGTATGAGCACACTGTGTTTAGTAGCAACTCTTTTGAAAGCACAAATTTGGATAATGACTAAAAGAGAAAAATACGAAGGTCGAGGCCAATCTATCTTTTTTTTCAATATCACAGCCTGCCAAAGACAAAAATTAGAATACGAGTTGAACAAGAAAAATGAGTTAGCCACAAAGCACTCACGGGGAAAACACTAGTCTGGAGGGCGAAACATCACTTAATCATTTGCTTGTACCGATTATTCTAGTTTACATTTGATTGAATTTTGATCATTTGTTGTGATGTTTTCTTATTCTATGTCGGGGTCCTCCTCATTGAAAACCTATCATAGGTGACATGTACAAAACGTCAGTGTAAATAAAATTAATGTGTATGTGTTAAGAAAATTTCTTTGTGCCATCGGTCCAGGCAGGTTCACAGTGGTGCTAACATATCAGTTGTATACTGTGGTGGCCGACAACAAAAGCCCCATCTGAGTCAGAGGTATAAGGTAACGCATGGTCTTTCAGTCCCAGGTTTCTACTTGCGCGTGTACACACAAAAGGCTGTTATTGTAGGTATGACTCAAAGGAAAGTCCCTCCCTGAGTCAAAGGTAGGTTACCTCAATTAAAAGAAGAGGTAACACATTGCCTTTCAGCCCCGTGTTTCTATTTGCGCTGGTACACAAAAGCGATGGTTGATGTAGATATGACTCACTGGAAAGTCCCACGAGTAGTGTAGTAAAAGTCCAGAACAGTATTTTATTATTGGGATAAAAACAGGAATGTCTGATATCAAAATGACCAGCCTGGCTAACAAGCTACAAGGCTTGGAGCTGTGTCT